>NW_007245964.1:134497-231889 GCF_000164805.1 Carlito syrichta
GGGCAGGGGAGAGGTAAGGAGGCGAGATTGGCGTAGTGGGAATCTGCTGGGGGAGGGGGAGCACATCTCATCAACAGGGGAACCTGCATAATGAACATTTGTATACCTAACCCTAAATTGAAACCCATATCTTTTTTTTAAAATTTTATTTTAGAAGGTTTATTTTTAGTCAAATGTGAGTGACCTAGGGCCATGGCAAAGTCCCAAGAGGTCTCTGAGAATATGTGCCCAAAATGGTGGAATTGCAGCTCGGTTTTATACATTTTTAGGGAGACAGAAACTACAGGCAAAACATATATCAACACATGTGAGGGTTTACGTTAGTTGGGACCAGGGAGCTTATAAGTCATAGGTAGATTCAAAGATTTTCTGATTGACAATTGGTAGAAAGAATTAAGCTCTCTCTAAAGAATTTGAAATCAGTAAAAGAAATGTTGAATCGCCGAACCCAGTGGCTCACACCTGTAATCCCAGCACCCTGGGAAGCTGAGGAGAGAGGACTGCCCAAGCCCAGGGGTTGGAGACCAGCCTGGGCAACTTGGTGAGACCTCGTCTCCACAATAAATCAAGGAAAAAAACCAGCCGAGCGTGTTGGCACACGCCTATAATTCCAGCTACTTGGAAGACTGAGGCGGAAGGACCACCAGAGTCCAGCAGGTCAAGATTGCAGTGGCCGTGAGCATGCCACTGCACTCCAGCCTGGGAGACAGAGCTAGACCCCAACTCAAAAAAAAAAAAAGAGAAAGAAATTTTAAGTTAAGATAAGGGAAGTTATGGAAGCCAAGCTTCTTGTTATGTAGATGAAGGTTCTGAGTAGCAAGTTTCAGAGATAATAGGTGGTGTCTTAAAGGTGTTCTCTATAGATGTAAATTTTTCCAAGAGTCAGCTTTGCAGGGTCACTTCAAAATATGTCAAAGAAACATATTTGGGGAACTGAGCTGACATGCATGGCCAGTGGCTGGTGGCCATTTCCCCAGTCAGATCAGGAAGAACCCCATCCAAATCCTGTGTCCAAGCAGGGCAGAACCCATTCCCTCCTCCGTAGCAGAGAACTTTGTTTGTTTAGAGTTGGGGTCTCACTCTGTCACCCAGGCTGGAGCACAGTGGTGTGGTCCTGACTCATTGCGGCCTCAACCTCCTGGCCACCATACCTGACTAATCTTTTGATTTTTTTGTAGAGACGAGGTTTATCTTGGTTCCTGTTAATTTTTGCCATCCAATTTCTGATATTTGCAGCTGTCTTCTGGTTTGGGTTGTTCTAGGGAACTGTCATTGTTTGTGCTCTAATGGCTGCTTTTTGGGGGCGCTCTTTAGCACTCTGAGGGCTACCTGTATTTTTATTGTTTTTTTTCCTCATTTGTGACAGGCCTCTCTTCACTCTCTATGATTTCTTTTTTGATTTGGTGCTCTGACGCTGCTTAATTAATTCTAGGATCTTAATTCTAGGATCCTTTCTGTGGTTATATATATGTCAGTGAGAGAGGGAGAGGCATTCACTTCTGCTCCTTGCTCTGACTTGTGGCAGGTTTCTGTCACTGCAGAATTTCTCTCCTGCTCCTAATCTAATAACACCAGCTTTCAATCCCTGTTACTAGCACTCTGCAGGCAGATGGGTCTCTCATCTGCTGTCTGCAGTCTGCAGCCCAGGAGCCTTCCACTGAGAGAGCCCTTGGGTGTCTTTCATGTTGCTCCCTCCTTGTTCAGGTCTGCACTCTGCTTCTGATATACAGCAAGGTCTGGCTGGGTGTGGTGGCTCACACCTGTAGTCTCAACACTTTGGGAGGCTGGGGCAGGAGGAATGCTTGAGCCCGGGAGTTCAGGACCAACCTGAACCCCATATCGCTAAAATAAAAAAATTAAAAGAAAACATAAAAGTACATATTTGTGACCTTGGATTAGGCAAGAACCACTTAAAAGCACAAGCAATCAAAGAAAAAATAGAGGAATTGAATGTAAAAATTAAAAACATTTGTGCTTCAAAGAATACTGTTAAAAAACTGAATCGATATCCCCAAGATTGAGCGAAAATATTTGGAATC
Organism: Carlito syrichta; assembly: GCF_000164805.1. Taxonomy (NCBI): domain Eukaryota; kingdom Metazoa; phylum Chordata; class Mammalia; order Primates; family Tarsiidae; genus Carlito; species Carlito syrichta. The sequence goes on from NW_007245964.1 coordinate 136,537, forward strand.
ATGACAAAGGACTTGTGTCAGGAATATATAAAGACCTCATACAACCCAACAAAAAAAGACAAACAACCCAATTTTAAAATGAGCAAATTTTTCAAAACAAAATATACAAATGACCAAGAAGCACAAGAAAAGATGCTCAACATAGTCATTAGCAAAAATGCAAATCAAAAACACGAGATACTACTTTGCATCCACTAGGATGGCCATAAACTAAAGATTAAAAATAACAAGCGTTGATAAAGATGTGAAGAAACTGGAACCCCTACAAAGCTAATGGGAATGTAAAGTTGTGGCTCTACTTTGGGAAATAAATTAGCTTTTTCAAAGTGTTACCTAGCAATTACACTCCTGAGTATATGCCCAAGAAACTGAAACTATATGCCCACATAAAGCTTGCAAAAATATATTCAGAGAAGCATTATTCATAAGAGTGGAAATGTAAAAAAAAAAAAAAACACCTTAATATCTACTAACTGATAAATGAACAAATAAAATGCAGGATATACACATAATGGGATATTATTTGGCCATCAAAAGGAATGAAGTACCAATAACATGCTTCAACATGAATGAACCCTAAAAACATGTTAAATAAAAGAAGCCAGGCACAAATGGCCATATATTGTATGATTTCATTTATATAAAGTGTTCAGAATAGGCAAATCCATACAGACAGAAAGTATATTAGTGGTTACTAGGGGCTGGGGGAGAGGAAATGGGGAGTAGCTGCTAATAGGTACAGGTTTGAGGGGAAAGGTAAATGAACATGTTCTTGAATTAGACAGTGGTAGTGTTTGCACACTTTGAGAATATACTCAAAACTATTTAGTTGTATACTCCAAAAGAGCGAATTTTATTTTAGAATTATACTCAATAAAGTCATTATAAAAAGATGCAGGGCAGAAGTAATAACGTTCTGGTAAAAATAATTACTGCCGACTTGCACAAAAAGTTCTTAACTATGTTAAAATAAAGGGATCATAATTTTATTTTTGTTTTGTGTAACATCAGTTAAGTCAAATGTCTTTAATAAAACCATCCCTACATTTTTTAGTTTGGTATAAAGAACATAGCAACTTAACCTGGGCTACCCTCGTCTCTCTCATAGCTCCTAAAGCTTGCAGAGTGTTCAAGATGAAAATACTAAATTGAGGAGATCACCTAACTTCATAGATCAAGTAACTGAAAGACAAATAGCTCCATCTAAGAGAGTTCTGTTCCTTACTTATTGTGATCATTTCCTCCCCAGGAGCCGTTTTCCTGCAGATCATTTCTGAATCTTCCCCTTAACATGTACTTATCCATGCTGTTGGCATAGGAATTACTACCCAGTGGGATTATTCTGTATAAATATCTTTACTGTAACAGGTCATCATGATTAAGGGTGGGAACAGTATTTCTTAAATGTCAAAAATGGTGTCTGGTTTCAGTATTCCTTAACATTTTCATAACCCAATCATTGCTTCTGGGGAGATTCCTGTTCTAATAACTTTTGCCAATCAAGACTGCATAAATAACCAATCGCTTCATTATTCTCATTATTAACCTTTAACAAAAAAAAGGAGCTGGAGATAGCTGATAGAAGATGAGCTGGTTCACAGGGAAAAACAGGTTACTAAGCTTAGAGAATACATTAATTAGAAGAGCTTGTCGAATACTTGGCTTCTTAAAAAACAACAACAGCAATAGTCTGAATGGTGATCTAAATAAGCTAATCGGTTTTCAGAGTCAATCTGTGATAGAGCAGGCTGGTTTTACATTTCCATGCTTTTTGTCAGCAAGCTCCAGAAGACGGAATGATTTGTGGTGGTCTCAGGAGTCTCTGCCAGCTATTATGTATATAAAAAGAATTTTTTATTCTAGCTGTTACCATAGGCAGTAATTTTTATAGTAGGTGAACATATTAGCCTGGTCACAGAATATGAATTTTACTCTGGAAAAATCAAGCACAATTATATAGTCTAGGAGTTAAATGTCAGCATTTGAGACAAATTAAAGGCAAATTCATTTAAACACATGCTATGTGGCAGAATATAAAAACAGGTAGTCCTACCTTTATCAATTTTTAATGTCTTTCTTGGTATACCAGATTCGAAATACTCCCCTTGTCTTTCCTCCCTAGCACAGTGAGACTTCAGCCCTCCATCTGGAGAGAAAGATTTATAGCAGGAAAATGTGAGTAAAATGTCCTCTTTGCTGATTTGGGGGGCTACAATGAAAGACACATTTAACTCAATCCTGGTCAATAAGCAGAAAAAAAAAAATGCAACAGTTGTAAAATATCAAACCTAAGGGAAGTGGTACGCCATACCATGACATGACTTTACCACACTGGAGTAACCCAACCACCATTTATGATCTGACAGAAACAGCATTCTCATGACCTCTTCAAAGAAAGAAGTCTTCAAAGGACAACATAAATAAATAAATACATATAAATTGGCATAAAGTAAGATTACATCAAAACCTAAACACTGAATTAATGAGTGGACGTGGTCACTTGGTAAAGCTTAAAGTCTTAACTCTAAAGCATATTAGATAGAAAAATAAAACTAAAGATCAAAGCAGAATGAATAAGGGATGAGTAAAAGAATAAAAACTCAGGGAGAGAGAAAAATCAGAGGTGAGAGGAGGATGGACCAGAGACAGGATATACTCCTAGTAGGCTGCCAAAGTAGAGAGACTGTTTTAAGCAAAAAGAATTCCTCTGGCCCAACCGAGTCCACCTCACCACCTTATCCTTATCTCTGATACCTGGGATGCTTGGATCTGGAACTTAGTAATCCTGATCTCAAACAGAACTAAATGAAGAGAGGTCTCTATGAGAAGAACAAAGGTAAATCATTAAGCTTTTTTAAAAAAAGAATTATTCTTTTTTGGAACCAAGACTCCTTAGAAAAATGATGACTCCTATTCATCCTGAGACAGAGAAAGTACAAAGTGAACCTGACACATCTTGGTCTATAATGCAAGAAAGTGTTCAAAGACAAATAGATGCGGGCTCATAACAGGAATAAGAGTTGGCCTGAAGGGGATGCCTATTAGCCAAATTTGGAACAATTTGAACACTGAAATAAATAGTTACTCTAGAAAACTGAATTACTAGAAAACTGAATAAATAAAAAGCTACTAGTTCATAGTGACACTTCCTAAATGGAAGAAAAGAATAGAAAGCAAGCAAGCAAAGTGCTTTACAAAAGAAAGCTAGCTAATTACTTAGAAGTGATGATCAAATTTTAAAATCACCATTTTATAACTCCCAATGTAATAACTAATTCAGGCAAGGGATCATTAATAGATACTAGGGGCCGTTAAATGAAAGGTTAACAAAACAAATATTCATAAGATGTCAAGATGACTTATTTATGACAAAGAAAAAAGAATGTACCTTTAAATGGCAAAATCTGGTGGTCAATACCCAAACAAAGTAAATTAATTTAATATCACTATAGAGGAAAGCCAGAAATTTTGTATTTCCTATCACATAAAGTAGGCAACATTACCTACGAAATGGTCTTGACAAATATTTTAAATCTGAATCTAATGAAATCTATACACCCAACTCCCACTTTACGGGAATTAGAAGGAATAAAGGAACAAATTGAATTAGACCACAAGAAGTAATCAGATAAATCTAGTAAGTGGAAGATTTTGCAAAACATTTGGCCTGAACTCTTTGAAAGGTCAATGTTGTAAGGAAAAAGGTTTGGGGTAGGAGGCCTGGTCTAGATTAGGAGACCAAAGATGCAATCAAATGCAACCCAAGAACCATAACTGGATCCTGCTTCAGGGAGAAAAATAGCTATAAAAGACAGTCTGGGACAACTAGGGACATTGGAATCTGGACTAGATAACAGTTGATATTATGGAATTACCACTAATTTTTTAAGATATCATAATGTGATTTATAAAGTGAAATGTTCTTATTCTTAGGAAATGAGTCTGAAATATTTAAGGGTGATAATATATGTAATTTATATAAGTGAATAGATTTATCTATAGCTATATCAATCTATATTTATATACATATATATTATAGATTCATATAAATCTATATACATTTATATAAAAATAAATATAAATATTTATGAGAGTGAGCAAAGCAAATATAGTCAAAAGTCAATAAGTATGGGATCTAGGTAGAAGGTATATGGTAGTTTAGTGCAATATTCTGTCAACATTTCTATATATTTGAAAATTATCATAATGAAAAGCTATAGAAAAACTCTTTTTTGGCTTTTCCTTTTGTTGCATTTCTTGTGTTTTGGTCTTTCTACTATCACTCAGCCTCTTCTAGTCTTCCTACTTCTACCATAAGCTATCATGGGAGAGGCATAAACTGAGCATCAGGTCAGGTCCTAAGAGCTCTCTACAACTCCAGGTGTGCTTGGTCATTAAATCAGGTGACAAACTGCTAGTATGATCTGAAGACATGGTAACTAGAACCTGTCATTGGAGGCTGGAAGAGCCACACACAAGGCAGCAAAAAGGCATGCAAAAAAGGTTTGCCAAGTTTTCTTCCAGGCATTTAGCAAATGCTTTCTGAATACCATGTAATAGGCATAAGCAGTACAAAGGTAGTCATGTGGACTCAGTAAAGGCACAGGCAGGGGTGTCATTCAGCGAACTTGGCTCAGACCTTAACTCTAGTACTTAGTAGTGATGTAACTTTGGGCAAATAACTTATCTGACATCTTCATCTGGGGATAATACCTATGCCATCTCACGGGGCAAAAGTGAATATAAATGAGATAATAAATGACATGCACTTAGCATAGTGCGGGGCCCAAACTATACAATCAACAAATTTTTAAAAAGACATCAACAGGCTTAGAGAAAGAGAGAGATTTAAACAAATAAGGATAATATATTCTAGAAGAGAGATTTATACATAGGGTACAATGGTGATTTTTTTAAAAAGGAGTGAGTGGTTCATTTTGGCCATGTTGGGGGAAGTTAGGAAAGGTTCCAGAGAAGATGTGACCTTGGAAACAAATTTTGGAAAAGGAAAATACAGATGCACACATAGACACATGTATATATGATAGGCAGGGTGAGAGAGCAAAGGCATGGAGAAATGTAATTGATATGCACATTCAGAGAACTGCGAGCAGCACAGTGAGGATGGTGAACTGGTCATGAGTATGAAAGAATGAGGGAAGAGGCTGCAAAGATTAACAGGGTCCAGACCTTGAATATGACTCTAGGTTGTTTAGCTCTACTTAAGTCTTGATGTTGCAACAGTTGATTTGCATTTATAAAGATGTCTTGGGCTGGAGTGTGAAGAATGGATCAGAGGGCTTAAGACTAGAATCAAAGCACCCAGTTAGAAAATCATTACAATAGTCTACGGAAGAGATGAGACAGGCATGAACTGGAGTAATAATGGTAGGAGTTGGGGCAGAAGAGGTTGAAAGGGAATTTTAAGGCATTGTCCATTTATGGATTGGGTGACAAGATACGACCAGATACGTGATTCTATTTATCAAGACAGAGAATACAGATAAAGAAAAGGTCTGGGGAGAGTGTAGTTTCAGACATGGAGTTGGAGATGCTTGGGGAGCATTTTGTGGAGATGGCCAATAGGGACACTTGGATCCCTGGGCCTAGAATTCAGAAAAGAAGTCTGAGTAGAAATAGAGATTTGGGAGAAAATCACTTTATATGTGGTGGCTGAAGATATGAGAATGGGAAAAAATTGTCCAAGGAGTGTGTAGATTTCTTCTGTTCATTCATTTGTTCACTTACCATTCATTCAACAAGTAAGTTCTATAAGGGCAAGAATTTTTGTCTGTTTTGATTACTGCTGAATTCCTTAGCCTACATAATAAGTGCTCAATAAATATTTATTGAATTAATAAGTTTACTGGGTACATTAATACCTGAGACTGAGCTAAATGCTAGGCATACAATAATAAACAAGACCAGCACTACCTTTTGCAGGGAACAAGAATGGCAAGTAATCAAATACATAGAAGAATAAATGATAAGAATAATGACAGGAACACCATGTGGTGCTGCAGAAGCATTTTCTAAGAGAAACTAAATGGCCAAAGAATCAGGGAAAGCCTTTGGAGAAAGTAATGTTCCCACTGTGAGATGAGAGCCAAGGTAAAGGGCAACATGTAAAGGGCAGGCAGAGAAAAAGGAATCAATAAAAAGATGCAGTCAACTGTGTCCAATGCTGTAGACAGGTCATGCCAGTTAAAGACTCACAAGTTTGACATTACTTGGGTGTTCACCATCTTCCCTACTATTTTGGAAGATGAAAAGTTTCGCTATTTTCATGTCAGGGAGAGAAGCTTCAGGAAAGAGAGAGATGTTTTATTCAGGGTCACCCTGAGGTAAGAACCTGAGGCAAGACCATCTGGTTCCGACTCTAATGCAATCCATTAGTCATAAGACTTCTGGGGAAATACAGAACCTGGAGATTTTCACTATGGCAAGCGCTCCCTTCACTCTGAATGCCTGCATACTATATAATATATGAAGGTCACATATACGGCCTGGTCTGTTTATTTTCCTGCCCCTAATCCTAGGAAATTCCTACTTGATCCTTTAAAACTTAGTTTTTATGTAATCTCTTCCTCCAAGCTTTCACTGGTCTCTCAGAGTTAAGCACCTTTATCATAGTAAATACTATAAAGCTAAAATTATTTGATTACATTACTATCACCTGAGGTGGGCTGTGTGTTCCTGAAAATCATAGCATGCTAATCTTGTATCTCTTTAGCACACCACAGTCACTTTAAAAGTGTTAGAGGAATGAGCATAGGAATAAAAGTAAAGGAGATTCTGTTGAACCTCATGTTAGCTTAGGGTTTGGAATGGAAACAAACCACAGACAGACCACATGGCCTTCAACCTAGTCAACAAAGATTCCTAAAATACTGATTAACTCAAAAATTCAAATTTTCTAACCTCACTAGACTTTCCCATCTTGAAACAAATATGTCATATTCCTCACCTCACAATCATTTCCTTTTCTCCCCCTGCTTTAAAAAAAAGTACACATTTTCTGAGATTAAAAACTAAGATCCAAATTATATATCTAGTTTAGTACTCATTGATAACATATGCAACTGGAAATGGATTGTTAGCAAAAGAAAAACTGATTCCAAGATGAAGTGATTAGCAGTGATAGGCAAGCATTTCACATGTTTATACCTGTTCATGAAGCTGTAATCCGCACAAGAGTACAACCTGTTGATACAAGTCTGAAAGCTCCCATTTAATTAAGAGAAAATTTATGGCTAGTTCAGTGCAAGGACACATTGCTTTTTCAGTTTCCAGATGACAGTAATCTGTTGGGGAGGGGAACAAATCTCTAAAATGAATGGGAAAACTCCAAGTTCTGGACTCTCACAGAGGAAAACGAGAGTCAAGCGACCCATCCAGTCTCTTCAGGATTGATCCCATGAACAGAAAATGAGCCATGAAGAGATACCTAGTTAGAGTGCTTCACTAACTCCTTTAGAGTCCCTACTTGTTAAGTCCCTACCTGGTTGTTTATAGAATGGCAAAACAAGATGGGGGGCAGAAACAGACTTAGACCTGAGATGTTTTAGACTCTGTCTTTTGCTCAGGTCATCAGACCCTGTGGTTTTTCAGGAAATTACCTATACAATGGAGATCTAAGGTTTATTTCTTCAATTTTAAAGGTAAGGTAAGGACATTTATTTAAAAGTTTATATGCAGATATTCTCAAAAGCAGGCTATTATTGTGTCAGATTGATCAGTGATAGCTTTGATTTCATCCTTTATAGTTTCTTTTTCACATAATACTCAAAGAAAATACATTTTCAGGCATTCACAGTACACATTAAAGACAAGGTTGCAAAAACATTTCTACGGAAAGCCATGCTATTTCTCTTGCTTCTAGCCTGCTTAAAAATTTATCTTTTGTTTAAAAGTTCTGCTTCAGCTAGACCTGAAGCAGAAGTATTTTCCCCACTTGGAAAGGCTGCTTTAAATCAATTCAACCTTTTATGAGTTACAGGAGCTAGCCTAGAATTGTAGAAGAAAGCTGTTATCACACCCCTCCCCCAGAAGTTTCCTCATAAGGTGAACTATATAACAATGATTAACACTTGAAAATTTCCAATTTAAAAAGGGCAAATTCCTGGCAATACAGACCACTGACAATGGTCTGCAGCCTAAGCCCTCCAGACTCTGAAAGGCTGATCAGTGAAGCTGTGTGAATAATGCTTTGTGAAGCAAAGCTAAACATATCAAGCCTGGGCCTACCAACTCCGGCCATGAAGGAACAGACTAAGCTCCTTAAAAAAAGTCACCTCATTCTACTCCCTATCTTCAGGCAGAAGAGATTTGTTCTTGCCACGAAATTAAAAGCCTCCACAAGCTATCAATTCCTATATATATGGTTTCCCTCTCTCTTCATACTCCTGTATTTGTCTCCTTGAACCATTTTGTCCTGTCAAGTAAGACAATTCATTTCTGAGTAAACTGAGTTTAAGAGGTCCTTTAATCTTCTCTTTTCCAAACTAAGTAACCCAATGGCATCGTGTGTCCCTCATATGCAGTATTTCATCTTCCAGGACTATCAGTTATGTGCCTGTCATCTCCTTCGTCCTCAGATTCCTTATCAGAGTTCTCTTGTAACAATAAAATGCTATCATTACGCGACTCACAAATACCACTGGGAATGAACTACAGTATCTGTGGGTGGCTCAGCATAACCTCTACTAGAGACCAGGATACTTCTAAGTGCTTTTAAGATATTATTGTATTTAATTTTCATTTTTTAAAAAACAGACATGATATACTATTATTAGTCTCATTGTACACATACATTTGCCACACAAAATAAGTAACAGCTTATCCGAGGACACTTGCCTGTGAATGAGCTGGGATTTGGAGTCAAGTCCTAGAACCACTAGACTCATGTTCCTTAAAATGTAATGTACAGAGGAATCCCTGTGGGTCTTGTGAGACAGCAGATTCTGATGCAGGAGATCTGAGGTGGGGTCGAAGAGCCTACGTTTCTGACAAGCTTCTGAGTAATGCTGATACTGCTCATCCAGGGAACATATTCTGAGTGTGCACATCATCTCCAAGAACCCTTTTCCATATCAGTGGAGGAAGGTCCATCAATCTCCTTTATATTGATGTGTAATACATTATCTTTTGTTCCTTTGCATCCTCTCTTTAATCCATCCTTAGTATATGTTTGTGTGTTTGTTTTATCTGTTATGGTCAACTGTTTTGGAAGAAAGCATATAGAAAATAAAAGATGAGGTCAGGCTCGGTGGCTCAGCCTGTAATCCCAGCACTTTGGGAGGCTGAGGCAAGTGGATAGCCTGAGCCCATGGGTTCAAGACCCACCTGGGCAACTTGGCGAGACCTCATCTCTATAATAAATCAAAAATTAGCCGGGCATGGTAGCGCATGCCTGTAGTTCCAGCTACTTAGAAGGCTGAGGCAGAAGGATCGCTGGAGCCCAGCAGGTTGAGGCTGTGGTGGCTGGGAGCGTGCCACTGCACTCCAGTCTGGGCGACAGAGTGAGACTCCAACTCAAAAAAAAAAAAAGAAAAGATGAGATGCAAAACAATTTATTTTCTTCTTTAAAAGAAAGCAGTGTTTTGGATTTTCAGGGTAGGGTAACATTTCTATTCTGGTTGACTACTGAGTACAGGTCGAGCATCCCTAGTACGAAAATCCAAAATCAGAAATGGTCCAAAATATGAAACTTTTTAGGTGCCAACATGACATTCAAAGGAAATGCTCCTTGGAGCACTTCAGATTTCCAGATTAGGGATGCTCAGCTGCTAAGTATATTGCAAATATTGCAAGATAAAAAAAAATCTAAAATACATATGGTCCCAAAAACTTCAGATAAGGGATACTCAATCTATAACAACAGTTGGAAAATATCACCTGTAGTGCTTAAGAATTTACATTGGAGGAAGTGTCCATTGAAAAAGTAAACAACCACATTTTCTCTCTTCTGTTTTCAAATAGACATCCATCCTCTACCTTGCCCAAACATACTTTTAAGCCTGAGTTTACAATATTGCTTCTAAACTCGGTGTAACATTACCAGCCCATTAGCTATGGACTTGGGGAACTGCACTTTTGCCAGAGCTTCATGCATTCTTTAATGCAGTATGAAAATATCACCCCGTATTAATAATTCTAAGTAAAAATCAAGCACATTCAATAAATTGCATTCATAAATAGAGCAAAATGAGAGTTCTTATACAATGGAACCACATCTAACATTCTGAGGTTAAATTTTGGAAAGCAGTAGGAATATCTCATTATTTGCCTCTTTGAAAATGACTGAGGCTACTGATCACAAATGTAAATTACCGCTCAGAGAAAAATTAAGTAACTTCGTGGGGAGGTTTATTGTCTTAACTCAGCAAATGCTGCAAAGACTAAGACAATAAAACATTTTATGAACAACTTCACTTCACTGGTTTCTAATACAATTAGGCATATGTGGACTGCTTGGCAGAATGATATTAAAATATTGGTAAAGAACCAGATTATTTGCATGATGTTCCACTCAAGAAATGCTATACAGGAATAGCCCAAAAGCACACAAGGAGATAAAGGTTATAGTATCACTAAAATCAAGGAGTTAGGTTTTGCTCTATATTGTAATACTACTGGCTCCTAAATAAATTAATCCAAGAGGCAACATTTTTTTTTTGAGTTGGAGTCTCACTCTGCTGCCCAGACTAGAGTGCAGTGGCACGCTCCCAGCCACTGCGGCCTCAACCTGCTGGGCTCCAGTGATCCTTCTGCCTCAGCCTTCCAAGTAGCTGGAACTACAGGCGTGCACTACCATGCCCGGCTAGTTTTTGATTTATTGTAGAATCGAGGTCTCGCCAAGTTGCCCGGGTGGTTCTCGAATCCGAGGGCTCAGGCAATCCACTTGCCTTGGCCTCCCAAAGTGCTGGGATTGCAGGCTGAGTCACTGAGCCCAGCCAAGAGGCAACATTTTAAAAAGCAATCCCGAGCTGACAAAACTTTTTGCTACTGCCCATCAGCCTTCAAGTAAGTACTTCCGCTAAGGAAAGCCCTCCTCAAACACTGCTTTCTTCCTAAACTGCCAATACCTCTTTCTCCTCCCCGTCATTAGCAAAGCTCTGAAAAAAACTAATCTGTACTCATGGCTCTGGTTCCTCATTTCCAGTTTACTTTTTGGTCCAATATGATATGTTTTCCTGCCCCTCACTCTACTTACACTGTATTCTTCACAAGTATTCCCTCATCTATTCATTGTTTAACTATGCCAAGCTGCTTTGGGGTTTTGACCTCCTGCTGGCCACTTCCTCCTCCTTCCAAGGCTCTCTTTCCCTGCTTTTCCAGTTGCTGGCTCATTATTCTTCTTCCCTTCAGGTAGCTCCTTAAACCTCTTTCACTGGATTACCTTTCTTTATCCATCATTAAATGTACATATTCCCCAATACAATGTCCTAGAACTTATTCTGCTTGTACCACCTTCCCATGACCTTTTATTCACCACAGCTTTAAATTCACACAGATGTTGGTGATCCTTAAATTTCCATTTCTAGCTGTTTAAGAAAAGCAATGTGACATGCGGTTCAACAGCAATCTCATATTACAAACATGATTATGATCTAGTTGAGTATGTATACATAGTTGGCACCACACAAGTTTATAAAATAATGAGGTAAGACAATTGATAAACCTCCAATTTCTCCAATAATTTTCAGTATTTTAAAATCATGATGTTGGAATTTTAGATTTAAATATCAAGAGTTAATGCTCCAGAAAAGTTTGACAACCTATATCTGTTTAGAGCATCATCATCATATTGTTGGATGATGCCACTTTTTATAAAGAAAGTGGTAATACATACCAGTTTCATTTCTAGGAAACATGAAACTTACTTTACTAGAGAATCATATCTCAAGATTAACTCCTGACTTGATTACCCTTTGAAGTGAATCCAACATGGCATATGGTACAATACAAATAAATTAAGTTAGGGTAACCTATATACAATAAAAGAGAAATCACACTGAGTAAAATTAAGGACTATGTTATCCATAAAAATAAAATTTCTTCTTTTTCTCCAAGTGGCATCAATAAAATTACAACAATATTCGGTTTTTGAACACCCAAATAATTTGTTTTCTAGTTCCATCTATACCACTTGTACAATAATTGTTCAAAAATGACTTAGAAGCTGACTAAAATCACTGATATGGCCTATTTATACTAATGAAATAAAGATTACAAGCACTACATGACTCTACTAGATTTAACATTTTCAGTGATCAAGCAGTTTATCTTTATCTTCCTCCAAGTTCAGGTAATGGGTCTGAAATAAATAAACCAGGAAGAATGACAGAGTGTGTTTTTAGGTATGCAGATCACCATTTGGGCATCAGCAGGTGTCAATGCTGAGCAAGTAAATGGAACATTGATGGAAGGTTTTATAATGAAAGCAATTATATACCTAAATAAATACTACAAACAAAATTTTAGTTCCTTTTTAGTTCCTTATTTGTCTATAAGAGTTAGCAAGCAAGGTTAGATTACAATGACCTTTACAGTAAGCGTTAGGTACTAATATCCGACATTCCCTTTCACAAACAAGCCCCAAACAAACAAGGAAGGTACTCTGCTGGCTCCTTCCATGCAAACAAAGGGTTTTATGTAAAGAAGTAGGTGGTCCCTGATGCCTGCACCCAGGGAGCAGTCTGTATAGCACTGTAGCAAATCCTAATAGGGCTCAGGGAGGTACATTTACTTTGGCATCATTTCTAGGGCTTCCTGGAATCAAATCTGGAAATGTGCTGTCTCTGGGAATTCGGAAAGAATTTTTAAATCAATGTATGTGTCAATCCAACTGCCTGTTAAATCTCCCTTTTATTAAGTAGCAGTCATGATAACGTAGCTAAAAACATTCCCTCCCCAGAATACAGACATTATGCTTCAGCTGTATGATAGCTCATTTCTATCAGACACAGGAGATCAATTAGAAGTCATATGCAAGGTCCACTGGGTGGCACAAGACTAAGATGCAGGAAGGGTTATTCCTACTAAAAATTACTCTGGGTTTTGTTTTCTCATTTTAAAAAATATATTTAGATTGAAAAATTAAAACAAATAAAAGTAACTCTACATAATTTAGCTGTCGTTTTCTACCAAATTGCTTATAACTGTAACCATAAAATGATAATAATTTACCATATGTGCAGCTGCAAAACTAAGAAAAGCACTGGTCAGTGCTGCTGTGAAATGTGAACCTACTACTCCCCCTGGTGCCCATCGAACTGAATTGCAATAAAATAAAAAGTTTGCTCCATTTCTTCAATAAAGCGTGAAATTTCATATATTGTCAGTTCTACTATACTACTTGTTTAGAAAATACAAAATTGTTCCTGTGCCTTTAACATATTTGGAAACAATTTGACCACAATGTGAATATCACCATGAGAAACAGTAGGTGCAGGCAGAAAACTATAACCAGCTGATGAGCCCAGCAGTAACATACACACTATGTGCCAATAGGTTCACATCTCAAACATCTACCAGCTACCTCAGTTCACCTCATGTGAGGAGCCACACCCACTGACATCAGGTGTTGCAACCTTCCATCCCATTTCAGTAACCCTCCCTCTACATGTTGCAATAACTCACAAGATACAATCGTTTCAACATTGACTTCCACAAGTACACCTCAACTTCTTTGAAGGTAAAGTACTATATTTACTGTAGTATTTATGCATCTCTTAATCATTTAACATGTGTAAAACTGTTCTATGATTTTTATTAGGGTCATTTTTTTGTCTTAAAGTTTCACTGACAACATGTTTGAGTGTTGTGCCCCCAACCCTGTGAGGTTTTTTTCATTATGATTTTGCACCGTGTGGTGATTTTTAGGAATGCACATGCCTCCTTATGGCTGAACTGACTGTAAAATAGTAAAGTTTAAATGCCTCTACTATATTTGTGTGCAGGATAAGAGTGATTATAAATAAGTACCTAAATTTTATAATTTTTAAAAATGAGTTTTGTGTTTTTATTTTCATGAAAGTGTTATTTACTTTTTCTGTCTTTAAAAAGGCTATCCCCTTATGTGTAATTTATAAGAATTCAGGAGAAAACATAATTTATACATATGTGTATATATAACATATTTTAATATAGTAAAGTATATATGTAATTGAAAACTATCACATTTCCCATTCAAGCTATTAATCATACCAAATAGTTCGTAGCTGTGCTCTGATTTGACAACCAAGATTTTTCCAGAAGTCTGAGGTGAGTCAAGATCCAACTTATGCAAAAAACAAGATGATTCCTTGTTTTGTGTTCCCACATCATTCAAAACTAAATCAAAAGTTACATAAGAAAAACAAGTGCTCCGTTAAGGAGAGAGAACATGGTTCAAGAGAAAATACCAGCAGTCCAAAGAGCTATTTTCATCAAGAACGAGTGCAGTTTTTCATAGGCTTTTCAGTGTTCTGAAAAATACTTCACTTAGTTAATAGTCCTGCTTAAACCTAATGCCTCACCTCCCTAGGAGGCTTTGTCAGCTGCAGGCCTTCCTTATTCAAGTACCCTTCAACATTAGTAGCTTGCCTACATTGGGTTTAGCTTTCCAAGGGATCAACCTGCCATAAATAGAGAAAAACTGTCAGGCAGGAAGTCTACAAGTGTGGCCCATGGACAGCAGCATTAGTATCACCTGGGAAGTTGGAAGAAATGCATAGTCCTGGCCCCACTCCAGACTGAGCTCAGAGTCTGCATGTGATCAAGCTGCTCAGGTGACTAACATGCACTGGTGAGAAGCACTGGTCTAAACCACTACAACAAAATTCTAGGCTCCATTTCTGCCCGTCTCACACTTTTTTTTTTTCATTAATCAGTATTTTTTATTATGGTTTTGTGGGGTACAGTTAAGGGTTAGGTGTACAATGACGTTTCATTCAGGCACCCTGTAGATAAGAAGTTTTTTCCCCATCCCCCGACAGATATTTGCTACTGTTAATCCCATCCTCCTCCCCCCCATAGTTTCCCAGTACCATCCGTCATTTTCTCATAGTATTGCATTGGATGTTCAAGGTCCATTATATGAGTGAGAACATGTGATATTCGGATTTTTGTTTTTGTGAGAGGTCACTCAGTATTATAGACTCTAGTTCCATCCAGATTGCAGCGAAATTCATGATTTTGTTCCTTTTTATGGCTGCGTAGTATTCCATCGTGTATATGTACCACATTTTTTTAATCCAGTCCTCTTTTGATGGGCAGCATGGTTGTTTCCAGGTTCTTGCTATTGTGACACTTTTAAAGATAGGAAAAACACTTTTCTGTCTTCAAAGTCATACCTTTTTTTAAAATAAAAAATCAACTGGAATGCTTATTTTTTAAAATTTGCTATTATTTTGTCAGTCTTTCTCACCTTGTTAGAACCCAATCTGTTTGGATCACAATGGATGAAAAAAATTCAAGTATTTCTCTTTCAAAAGATATCTGAGATAAAATTGATTAAATATGTGTATTGATTTCTAAAAAGGCAGTTTCTTACATAAGAATATATATAAAACATATAATTTCATATATACATGTAAAATAGCAAATATTTATTCAATAAAAACTTTGATTATCTCAAATAGATGCAGAAAAATCATTTGACAAAAAGTTTTTATCTTTTCATAACAAAAACTCTCAACCAATTAGGCCTAGAAAAAATGTACCTCTACACAATAAAGGTCATATATGAAAAGCCCACAGCTAACATCATACTCAAAGTGAAAAGTTAAACACATTTACTCCAGGATTGGAAACAAGACAAGGATGACCACTACTACCACTTCCATTCAACAAAGTACTAGAAGTTCTGGTCAGAGCAATTAGATAAGAAAAAGAAATAACAGGCTTTCAGAGATTTCTGTGTCCACACTGCTAATAGGAAGATGTCTTCAGTAAACGCCAAAATTGGGCGCCCTGCCCCTAACTTCAAAGCCACAGCAGTCATGCCAGAGGTCAGTTCAAAGACAGCCTGTCTGACTACAAAGGAAAATGTCAATATGTTGTATCATCCTTTTACCCCCTTGACTTTTGTATGCCCCATGGAAATCACTGTTTTCAGTGATAGGGAAGAAGAATTTAAGAAACTCAACTGCCAAGCAATTGGTGCTTCTGTGATCTGTGGATTCTCACTTTTGTCACCTGGTGTGGATCAACACACCTAAGAAACAAGAAAAATTGGGACCCATGAATATTTTCTTGGTATCAGACGCCCAGTACCCTACTGCTCAGGATTACAGTTCTTAAGGCTGATGAAAGCGTCTTGTTTAGGAACCTCTTTATCTTTGATGATAAGGGTATCTGTCCTTTGGCAGATACCTGTAATCACCTCACTGCTGGTTGTTCTGTAGATGAGGATCTGAGACTAAGTCAGGCCTTCCAGTTCATGACAAACACGGCGAAGTATGTCCAGCTGGCTGGAAGCCTGGCAGTGATACCATCAAGTTGGATGTCCAAAGAGCAAAGAATATTTCTCCAAGCAGAACTGGGTGCATGGCCATTTTAGGGCTGAGATGCAGTAGTCAGCCATGAAGACAAAACCTCTTTTGAACTTTTTTTCACATGTAAAAACAAGACTGTAGATTCAGCCAAGAGGTGGTGTGTTACAAGAAGGCCTTGGCTCCAGGGGTTGGGAAGGCCCCCTTTCTTCCTTGGTGGGAATGGCGAGACCATATGATTTGTATGAGGTATTAATAGAGTGCATCAGCCTGCTGATCTTTTGTAGTTTCTATTAAACTTGAACTGAGGGGGGGAAAAAAAAAGACATAAAAGGCATCCAGAGGAAAGAAAAAAATGAAATTGCCTCTGTTTGTTGATGACAAAATCTTATATTTAGAAAACCCTAAAGGCTCTACAAAAAGACTTTTAAAACTGATAAACAAATTCAGTAAAGTTGTAAGGACATAAAACCAATACACAAAAATTAGTACCATTTCTTTGCATTAACAACATACTATCTGTAAAAGAAATTAAGTGACCAACCTTATTCACAATAGTGTCAAAGATAAAATACTTAGGAGTAAATGTAACCAAGAAGGCAAAATATTTGTATACTGAAAACTATAAAACATTGATGAAAGAAGTAGTTGACAACACAAATAAATGGGAAGGCAACCCGTGTTCATGGCTTAGAAGAATGAATATTGTTAAAATGTCTGTACTACCCAAAGTGACATATAGATTCAATGCAATCCTTATCAAAATACCAATGTCATTTTTTTCACAAAAATTGAAAAATGATCCCCAAATTCATGTGAAACCACAAAAGACCCCAAATAGCCATGACAATCTTGAACAAAAAGTACAAAGCTGAAGGCATCAAACTACCTGACTTCAAAATTGATGGAATTAACAGTCGCAAATATCTGTCTGGGGATGGGGAAACACCTCTTATCAACAGGGTGCCTGAATGAAACGTAATTATACACCTAACCCTTAACTGTACCCCACAAAATCATAATAAAAAATATTGATTAAAAAATTAATTAAAAAAAATCTATTGCAAAGTGATAGTAATCAAAGCAATATGGTACTGGCATAAAAAAACAAATACATTAACCAATGGAACAGAATAGCGTTTCAGGTACCAAGGACCTGAAACTCTAAAACTACTAGAGAAAACATAGGGTAAAAGCTCCATGATATTGATCTGGGAAATGATTTCCTAGACATGATCTCAAAAGCACAGGCAACAAAGGCAAAAATAGACAAATGGGATTACAAAAGCTTCTGCAAAGCAAATGAACCAATCAACACAGTGAAGAGACAACCTACAGAACGGGAGAAAATATTGGGAAACTATGCATCTGAAAAGGTGTTAATATCCGAAAAAGATAAGACACTTAACTCAAAAGTAAATTAAAAAATGGGCAAAAGACCAGATTAGACATTTCTCAAAATTAGACATACGAATGGCCCACAGACACACGAAAAAATGCTCTTCATCACTAATCATCAGGGAAATGCAAATTAAAATGACACTTCACTTTTTTTTTTTTTTTTTTTTTGAGTCGGAGTCTCACTCTGTCGCCCAGGCTGGATTACAGTGGCATGCTCACAGCCATCTCTAGCATCAATCTGCTGGGCTCAGACAATCCTTTCGCCTTAGCCTTCCAAGTGGCTGGAACTACAGGTACACACTGCCATGCCCGGCTAATTTTTTCATTTATTGTACAGATGAGTTCTCACCAAGTTGCTCAGGCTGGTCTCAAACCCCTGGGCTCAGGCAATCCTCTCACCTCAGCCTCCCAAAGTGCTGGAATTACAGGTTTGAGCTACTGCACCTGGCCAACATCTCAAACCGCTTAGAATGGCTTTATCAAAAAGACAAAAAAATAACAGTGATGGTGAGGATGTGGAGACAAGAGAACATACATGCACTGTTGGTGTGAATGTAAATTAATAAGCCATTATGGAAAACAGTATGGAGGGTCCTCAGTAGACTTACCACCTGATCCAGAAATCCCACTTCTGAGGATATGTTAAAGGCACTGAAGTCAGTCTGCTGAAGAGATAGCTGTACTCCCATGCTCACTGCAGCATTATTTCAAGAGCTAAGATATGGAAGTAACGAAGGTATCTGCCATTGGATGAATGACTAAAGAACATGTGGTATGTATACAAAATGAAATATTATTCAGCCATAAAAAAGCAATGAAATTCTGCCTTTTGCAGCAACATGATGGAACCGGAGGCCATTATGTTAACTAAAATAAGTCAAAAACAGAAAGACAAACACGACGTGCTCTCAATTATATGTAGGAGCTAAAAAAAAAAAGGGGGATCTCATGAAGAGAGAGAGCAGAAAGGTGATCAGAGGCAGGAAGGGTCGTGGGGAGAAGAATATGAAGGGTGAAAAAGGACATAATGCACACTTAACATGATAAAGAAAATAAATGTTAAATGTATATATTACCTCAATAAAAAAGGTGAATGTAAACACGCTTCTTTAACAATTAATGCCAAAGAAAAATTAAACAAAACAAAACAAAAAAACCCTACCAGCTCACATTTATGTCACATGCTTAGGACATATTTCACTAAATAGACAAACATTTTTAAAAACTACAGAGTTAACATTTTCTTCCCGTGTTGTATATAAATGCACCAAACTGAGTGTCCTGGTCGTAATGAATTAAAACCCATAGAAGAAAAGGTTTAATAATGGTATCTTTACAAGAGTCATTGTGATAGGACTATTTATCACAGAGATTCCCTTAAAAAAAAAAAACTACTATACCTCATTTATACATGCATATTGCCACATAATTTAAAATGCCAAGAACCCCAGGAATTCTTTGATAAAATGACCCCCATTCTCTCAAGCGATCTTTCCCAACCTCCTTAATATGCACACACACAGTATATATTTAACACTGACTAGGTTGGCTGCTTCATTAGGACAAGGAACTGCAAAGTGGTTTCGAAAATCATTTTGAAACATAAGTGAGGGGTACATGCTTACCTCTCCTTCCTGATTGTTTCTTACAAGCTTACTGTGGTATGGTGAAGAATTCTAAGGAAGGATGAGCCCCATTCCCAAACATATAACAACAAAAACAATGAAACAAAGACTAATATTAAACCAAACCAAATCCCCACTAACCCACTACATGGTTCCAGGACAGGACAAGACAGTAATGGCCATATGCTATATGGAATGGCAAAGATGGCAAAATTTGGGCAGCTTTTAAGAAGAGAAGTGAAAATGCCCTTGTTACTTAAGATATAAGCTGAAAGGCTTATACCAAAGGAGGTCTAAATTTGTTGTTTTTATTAAATGACTTCATGTCTGGGTAAAAAGAGGAGAAAAAGTAAGGATCTAGAGGTATCATTTTGGGTGGATGATTTCTACTCAAACTTCAGCAAACTTTTTCTGCCAAGGGTCAGATAGTAAGTCTTTTAGATCTAGCAGGCCATAGTCCCCCATAACTACTGAACTCTATCACTGTAGCACAAGGCAGCCACAGATAATATGTAACCAAATAAGCGTGGCTGTGTTCCAACAAAACTTTGTTTACAAAAACAGGCAGAAGCCTGGATTTGGCCCAGAAGTCATAACTTGCCAAACCTCTCTAGCCTAATGCAACTTAAAAGACTAAGGCTGTAACTTTCCTGGAGTTTCCATAAGAAATAGATTGAAGAAATGATGAGTAAGAATTACTAGATCTCCAAAAAGAACATGGTCTCAAGATCCCTGTGGCTGGTTTTAAAAGTGATTAGTCCTTTGAGAACTAACTTAGACCAACATAAATAAAAGCACATATTTCTTACAGATCTTATTTTATCATATTGCCACAACATATGATATTCCTTTCTCCAAGCTTCACCCTTGTCGCCTCTAAACTTTCATTGACTTATTAAGTTAAGATAACTATTTTTTTCTTTTTTGATAATTTATTTATTTTTGAGTCAGAGTCTTACTTTGCCGTCTAGGATGGAGTGCAGTGGCACACTCCCAGCCACCACATCCTCGACCTGCTGGGTTCAGGAGATCCTTCTGCCTCAGCCTTCTAAGTAGCTATAACTAGCTCTAACTACAGGCACACAATACCATGTCTGGCTAATTTTTTGATTTATTGTAGAGACGAGGTCTCGCCAAGTTGTCCAGGCTGCTCTCGAACCTGTGGGCTCCAATAATCCTCTCGCCTCCATCTCCCAAAGTAATGGGATTACAGGCTTGAGCCACTGCACCTGGCTAGAAATAATTATTTTTCAAAAAGGAAAAATTATTCTTGCAAGGATGGTAATGCAAAAACACAGACTATAAGAAAATTAGGAGACAAAACAGAAGGAACAGGCAGAAGAAAAATGAGAGGGGGAGGGTGGCTAAGAAAAAGACAGAATGGACATTGACAGAAATACAGATTCAATCTATTATCTGTCTTCCATAGAAATTGGGTTAATGTCTATTACTCCATATACATGGGCTGAGTGCAAATATAATTAGGGTGAGATTAGGGCTACAGAGTTGACAAGACATTTGGGAAAAACAAAGTCCCTTCTCAGAGCAATTCTTAGTACCAAAGCCAAAGTTAAAAAAAATAAAACCCAGCAACTTTCAAAAACCATTTCAAAACATGAGCATTGTCTTGCCTTGCCTATCTTTCCATGCCTATTCTTGCTATCCCTTTGTATTTGTGTCCCCTAATTGTACATTTTCTGTAGCCTGTGTTCCTATGATTTTTCTTAGCAAGCACTATCAAGAAGGTAACACTGCTTCCTAATATATAAACAGCTAAGCAGATAAGGTACTGATCCCTGTGAAGAAGTGGCAGAAGCCCCATGCTCTGTGTCATTTCACCCAAGTTTAAACAGTGAGGAGTCTAAGTCTAGAAAATACTAATTAATTGGCAGGGAAATAGATCTTGAATATTTGTGAGTTCTGGAGACTTCCTACATGACTAAACAACAGGACTTTGCGATTTATTAGCTTGTTTCTATCTGATTTGGGGTAAAGATAATTAGAATGGTCACTTATTTACAGGCATAAACTTAAATACTCATGGCAGAGAAGGATAGTGGTGTGACTCTAATCAAAAGCTACATGAAACCCAAATGTTTGAGACACACAAATTAGAAAAATCTTGCAAGACAGAGAAAAAAGGAAAGACACCAATTTATCCTTTCCCCTCACCCCTACTCTAGAAAGTAAACAAAACTGATCAAACCAGAGAAACCCTACTTCTTCTTACTTCATTCTTGTACCCTCGATGTCTGATTGACTTTCTGCCACTCTCCTACTGAAGTCTACAAGTGTGTCCTGAAGGTAAAAGTCCCTATTTTTCAAAAAAGCATGAACAATACTAACTACAAATATAAAACATATAATATACCAGTCACTGAAAATCCAAGATGAATATACTGTCACCATTTTTACAAAATGATTAAAAATGGAATTTGAAACTAATTCCAATATCAGAACAAGTTTTCATCTTCTACTAATTCTGCAGCAAAAGGAACATCACACAAAACAAAGCATCTCTGTTTTGTGTGATTTTTCACCTCAGCAAATGCCTTAGCATATGCTATGGAGCTATGTTCCCATATGTACTGCTGAGATTGGTTTTTCTTTCAGGATAACTATGATACATGTTAGTTACGAAAATACTTAAATAAAATCTCAAGCTTCTTCTAATGCAAATCGAAGAACTGATTACTGGAAATGTCTATGGTCACTGAGATGTATGATATGCTCTGTGATACAAAGACTGTAAGAACATCATAAGTTTACTTTCAATAAAATCTTAGTTATTTTGTTCATATTATATATTTTTCCCTCTATGCTCCCCTGAGGATATAAAAGAAACTGATAGAAAGTAGGGAAAAGGCCATTACATGTAAATGCATATGGTTTAAATCTTTTATAACTGATTTTGTTAAATTATACATCATACTTTCAGTGCAATATAATATGCAAGGTGAGATTCTATGAGCAAAAGCATTCTTATAGAGAATATATAGAAGCATAAATAAGCGATTTAATGTTAAAACAAGCAAATACAACTAAAATTTTAAAAAATGAAATAGCTAAGCTTGGTAATTTTCAAAAATGTGCATCACAGTAAATAATCTCTAAAGCAAAAAAAACCCGCAAAAACATTGCAAAACAGTACTTTACTGACCACGTTTTTTCTGATTTAAAATAAAAGCTGGAGAGTAAATTGATATTGCACATTTCAAAGAGTCACTGAAAAAAACCTTCAAATATGTGAAAGCATTAAGCTACCTTAAGAGTGAGACCAACTAGAAGTCTTCTTACTCTTTGCAGAAAAAAAAGGTCAAGATACCTAGACTGTCTTCAGAAATCCAAATCGGAGTCAAAAGATTTCTGCATTGTTTGGGATATGTTTCTGTTTGTTTGCTTTTCACTGGATTGATACTGAGTAAAAGCAAGAGAAATCCAGGTGGCAGTTCTAGTGAATGCCCTAATGCACAATCAGTAGAGGAATATACTAAATGATATAAACACAAAGACAGTAAGTAGCAAAAACTGATAAAGAGTGGGCCCCTAAGCTTAGGAGGAAAAATTTTCACTTTAATCATCACAGTTATTATCAATTGCTATGGAACTGTTATAGCACTAATGCTATACCATAATATTCAGATTCATGTTCAATGGTGTACTCTTTATTTGCCTTATATTTAATAAAAGAAGAATTAAGACAAAAATGAGTGGCCACTGTTTTATCTAATTTAATCAAAGAGTAGACAAGTAATTACAAAGTGGCTTTTCTAGATATAGAACATGAAAGGAGGCCTGTTCTTCTAACAACATAGAATTAGAGCATCATGATGCACACCTCACCTCATTACAACAGCACACTTTATAACCATCTCTGTAGTACCCAAAATGCCCACTGAAAAATATACTCATCCATTCATGTACTGCATGGCTAGTTCTATTTTTAAAATACTGTTACTAAATTCAAAATTAGAAAAGCGAGTTCTACAAATGTGAAGTATTTCTTCTTACAACTATTTAACTCATCTATAAAATATATGACATGATTAGAAGGGAGATCCATGTTGTTTAGAATATAGAAAGACTCAAGAGAAAGTTGCTTCTACACTAACAATGAGAAAGAGACAGATATTCTGCAAAATATAACTTTTTTGGAAATTTGAAGTCACAAGGCAACCAGGTGAAGTAAATTTCAAAGGACAACAAGCCTTTCTAAGGACAGACAAGACACAGAATGGAGAATGCAGAACCCAGAGGAAAAAGTAACCATAAAAGGCAGACACGAATAAAACAGCTACATTTAAACAAATCCTTAAAGGCTGAGTGTGAATTAGTGTGACAGTTTAGATATTTCTGGGAGCAACAAGCCCAAAATCAGTGTCACATACTCACTCAATCTTTTTCATAGGTCTCTGCCAGAGACTTGTAAGAAATAATGGGGGTAGAGCAAGAGACCCAAGAAAGTTCTTCTCAGTGGTACATATGTACAAAACTCTGCCCACTTCTTGGATCCTTCTTTCATAGCAAACAAAACCTGGACGCTACAAAGAAGTGGCAGGAAACACTTCTGCCCAACTGTCTTACTCAGTTTGGACTGCTACAACAAAGTACCATAGATAGATGTAGTATTTTATAAGTAACATAAATTTACTTCTCACAATTCTGGAAGCTGGAAGTCCGGGATCACGGTACCAGCATGTCTGGGTTCTGGTAAGGAGTCTCTTCCAGGTTGCAGACTACTAATTTGTCCCTGTCTCCTTGCATGGCAGAAACAGGACTAGAGAACCCGCTGCAGTTTCTTTTATAAGAACACAAGTCACATTCATGAGAGTTCCATCTTCAAGACCAAATTACCTCCCAAAGGTCCCATTTCCTAATACTACATTGGGGGTTAGGATTTCAAAATATGAATTTTGGAGGGACACAAACAGTCAGTCCATAATACCTATCTACAAACAGGAACCAAAAACACTAGCAAAAATCTGTCAGTACTCCAGGAACCACACTAAGCACAGGGTGGCAGAAGCCTACTACTAGAGAAATTTAAAGTCTGATAAACTGACCTAAACAATAAAATCAAAACTCTACTTCAAATATTGACTAGAATGACTCAAATCACACACTAAATGCTTACCTGATGAAAGAAGAGAGATGCCCATTTCTGATTATAAATACAATTTGTCTCAGTGTCCACTGTTCTTTAATACAATGTCAGGCATTAAATAAAAAGTCAAGGAAAAAAAAAAGAAACAAAAGCTGAGGAGCAGGGAATCCCAACCATATTCAAGAGACAAAGCATTTGACAAAACTAGATTCAGAGACAGCTAAGACATTGGAACTAGCTGTGGGGAACTTTAAAATAATTATTTTAAATATGAAAAATATGGGTACATGCATAAACAGATGGGAATTTCCACAAAGGGAAGCTGTATTAAGAAGAATTAAATAGAAATGCCTGAAATAAAAAAACACAATATAAAAAAATAAAGAATTCCATTGATGGTCTTATCAGCAGACTAGGTACAGTACAGACAAGAATCTAAAAACTTGAAAATAAGGCACCAGAAATTATCCAAAATGAAACACAAAGAAAAGAAAAATAACAGAACATCCCAGATTTGTGGAACCATATTAAACATGCATAAGTGGAATCCTAGAAGGAGACTAGAGCCAGAAGGGGAAGGGTAGAAGAAATATCTGAGGAGAAAATGATAAAAAACTTGTAAAATTAATGAAACACAACAAACCACAGACTAAAGAAGCTTAAAGAACTCCAAATCCCAAGCAGGATAACAGGATAAACAAACTAACTCTCTTTTTCTTCCCCGCCCCCTCTCTTCCCCTAGACATATGGTCAAATTGCTGAAAACCAAAGCCAAAGCAAAAATCTTGAAGATATTTTTAAAAAACTGTTTAAAAGTACTGAAACAGGGCTGGGCTCAGTGGCTCAGCCTGTAATCCCAGTGCTTTGGGAGGCCAGGGTGAGTGAATTGTCTGAGCTCGTGGGTTCAAGACCCACCCGAGCAACTTGGCGAGATCTCATCTTTACAATAAATCAAAAATTAGCCGGGCGTGGTAGTGCATGCCTGTAGTTCTGGTACTTGGAAGGCTGAGGCGGAGGGATTGCCGGAGCCCAGCAGGTCTAGGCTGTGGTGGCCAGGAGCGTGCCACTGCACTCCAGTCTGGGTGACGGAATGAGACTCCAACTCAAAAAGAAAAAAAAAAATTACTGAAACAACAGCATATCAGTATAAAAATGATATTCCATATTTGTGAGACTTGACAAACAATAAAAGCAATGAAAGGCATTATTATATTTACTGATAACTTATTATATCTAAAACTTATTACATCTAAAACTGTACTAAGTGTCATAAATTGTATCCTATGTGGTACAATTAACATCTCATTTTACAAATGAAGAAACTGAGATACAATAAAGTTAAGTAAATTGTTCAGGACCACACAATTGAAACCAGGATTCAAATTCCGGCAATACAGCATAAGAATCCATACCATTCTGTCATTTTTTTTTTTCTCTAAAGGGGAAAGACTTTTATCTCTACCCCAACAGGAAGCCATAAACAGCAATAATTAACATACCATATATACACAGAAACATCCTGTCCACTCTGTGCTTCTAAAATGGAAAGCAACATTAGTATAACAAAAACTTTGAAACTTCCTATATCGCTACTGAGGTTGGAGTGAATGTTAGCAGTTTTTACATAGTTGCTTCTATATTAATATATACCTCTAGGCAATAGAAAATACAAGTTTTAACTGTTCTATATATGTGTAGTTTTGTGTTGAATTTCACCTACTTGTTCTTACAAGGGCAGTTCCATTCAGAACTACTTCTCTCTTCCTTTCCTTAAAGGAAAATAATTATATCCAAGAAAGTTATTGCTATTATCAAACAAATTGTCTCCAATCACAGCAAATTCTCCAAGTAATGGTTCTGCCATAGAGCTATGATTAATTCATTTATTTTTTATTTATTTATTTTTTTTGAGTTGGAGTCTCCCTCTGTTACCCAGATTGGAGTGCAGTGGCCGCTTCCGGCCAACGCAGCCTTGACCTGCTGGGCTCCAGCGATCCCTCCTCCTCAGCCTTCCGAGTAGCTGGAATTACAGGCATGCGCTACCACGCCCGGCTGATTTTTTGATTTATTGTAGAGATGAGGTCTCGCTGCCCAGGTGGGTCTCGAACCCGTGGGTTCAGGCAATCCACTCACCTCAGCCTCCCAAAGGCGCGGGATTACAGGCTGAGCCACCGAGCCCGGCTATTCATTTATTTTTAATAAGTTTTTTATTCTAGAAAATTGTAGACTTACAGAAAAGTTACAAAGATACTATAGAGAGATTCTATATACCCCTATTCCCTTTTCCCTATCATTAATATCTTATATTATCATGGTACATTCATTACACCAAAACCAGCATTGTTATATAACTATAGTTAAACTCTCCACTTTATTCAGATTTCACTAATTTTTCTATTAATTTTCTGTTCCCAAATCCAACTACATTTAAGTATCATGCATTTAACTATCATGTCTCCTCACTATCCTCTAGTCTGTGACAGTTTTCCAGACAGTTTCCTTGTTTTTCATGATTTTGACTGTTTTCAGGAGTACTGGCCAGATATTTTTATGTCTCTCAATTTCTTGGGAAGCTGAGGCAAGAGAATTGCTAGAGCCCCAAGGAGTTCAGGACTAGCCTGGGAAATTCAATGAGACTTCATTTATACAAAATAAAATAAAATAATCAGCTGGGCATGGTAGCACACTTGTAGTCCCAGCGACTCAGAAAGCCAAGGCAGGAGGATTGCTTGAGCCCAGGAGTTGGAAGATGCAGTGAACTATGATTGTGCGCCACTGCACTCCAGTCTGGGTTGACCCCATGTCTTTCTCTTTTTAAAGAGACCTTCAATTTGAGCTTGTCTGGTATTTTTCTCATGGTTAGAATAGGGTTATAGACTTTTGGAAAGAACATCACAGAGGTGAAGTACCTTTCTCCCACATCACATCAGGGGTACATGCCATCCACAAGATACTGGGGATATTAACTTTCCTCACTTGGTTTATGTAGTGTTCGTCAGGTTCTTCACTGTAAAGTTATTATTTTCCCCTTTTTATACATTATTCTTTGGGTGAAATAACTAAGCATAGCCTACTTTCTGGAGTAGAAGATGGGAATTAAGCTCCCCCTCCCAAAGGGAGAGAATGTACATACACTATGTGAAATTCTTTTGTATGAAACAGTTGTACCTTCTCTCCCATTTTACTAATTACTATAAAACCATTGTCCAATACAGGTTGGGTATAAAATGGTACGGTCAATAAAATGCTTTTAGCTGGGATTTTACCCTTTTAGAGAAAACCAAAAAACAAGTAAGTTCCAGCCTACTTTTCAATTTAACTTTATTGAAAAAGAAACAAACTTAAAGCATCACAATTAAATGAACAATTTTTTCCAATGAATTAGTATAAAATTAACCTTAGAAAAGAAACAAAGAAGATGCAAGGTGTATGCTGAGTGGAGAAATATGGAATAGGACTTAATTTTCACATTAATGTGCATTCACAGCCACGCACATACACTCTCCCTTCGGGGTAGCGGGTAACTAGGATGAGAAAAGAAAGGAGGAAAAAAAATGAGTGAAAGTGATGTTCCCCTTTCCTATTAATACCACAAAGACGCCTGGTGCTGCCATCTGCTATTAGAAATCACACCTCTGGAGGCTGAGAAAGGCAGGATAGCCAGGTATGTTGAAATAAGAGTTACAAATTATTCTTGGTTTAACTATACGTATTTCCCATTTCCCAGATAATCTGTCCTTAATCCAATCAATTAGCACCCAGGAAACAGAGCTTCTTTGCACAGGGAGCTTGCCTCACAGCACACCGAACATGAAAATGTCTAGAACACCCTACACTCAAAGCTACAGAAGCCAAAGGTTTCAGATAATAACAATGAACTCTTAAAAGAAGAAATCAAAGGGGAGAAGTGGTGGGAAGAAAGAGGAGGAGAAAGAAAAGAAAATGAGATGAAATGAATTTTACCTGCAAAACTAACCATTCCAAAGGAATCATCTGTGAGAATGAAATTTTTTAAAAGAATGATAAAATGTAACTAATGTAATTAGTTTGTCATCTATAGAACAATGATCTGTTTGTACTGTACAAAAAAAGAAAAGTTTCCATATTTGTTCAG
Organism: Carlito syrichta; assembly: GCF_000164805.1. Taxonomy (NCBI): domain Eukaryota; kingdom Metazoa; phylum Chordata; class Mammalia; order Primates; family Tarsiidae; genus Carlito; species Carlito syrichta. The sequence goes on from NW_007245964.1 coordinate 165,259, forward strand.
TGTAGTCGAGATCTGCCCAGGAAGAAGGTATGCAACTCATGGTCTGTAAAACACCAACATTCTATTCCTTTTCCTCAGTCAGCTTGGCCCTTTTCTCTCTTGGCTCATATCAATAGTTTTCATATAATTTCAGTGGTCCTCTAGAATCCCCAGTATTCTATCATGATATGTCTTTATCGTCTTCTGTTCTTACCTAAAATCTTCCCTCTCACTTCCTAATCTTAAATTAAAATAGCTTTCACCTAAAAATAATCATATTTCTGTAAAATTCCAAAATAAAACTTTAGAGTTTACAAAATACTCTTCCTTGTATTCTTTCATTTTATCTTCATAATAATAAAAACACTACGGTGTATTAACATTTTACAAATGAAACAAGTATAACTTACATGACTGAAGGCTATATCAGTTCTCCCAAAGGGTATTCCCAATGATCCTCTACTAATTCACCTCATCGTGAAGGTCTGAATTCACTTGGTGTTTCAGCACACTCAGTTCCTACAGGTCCCAAATGACTTCCTGTTCAATAAATCCAATATATGCTTTATGGTTCTCTTATATGACCTCTCTGGATCAGCAGCCCTCCTGGAAATGTTATCTTCCTTGGGATTTTTCTGGCATCACTTTGTATTAATACTCTTCCTTTTTCTCTACTTATTCCTTCCCATTCTTTTTCTAAGGCCTTATCTTTCTATACCTAACAAATGTTGGGGTATGTGCTTGGCTTTTATCTCTCCATGCTATTTTCTTTCTGGGCAATATCATCCAAACTCAAAGCTTCAAAAGTCAGCTATATTCTGGTGACTCCTAGAAGCACATATCTGGTCCTGAATTTTATCAACTCCTGTCTCTTAATTAAATTGGGCCTATATTCAAAATTAATGTGGCCAAAATCAGAGTCACAGTCTTTTTCTCTTTTCAAAACCTATTTTCTACATGTAAATCCTATCCCATCTCTATATGCCTGACCCAGAAATCAATCCTTCAGGTTCTGTTGGCTCCCACACCAAATCATTCTGTCTCTTCTACTTCTAAGAAATAGTCAAATCTGTCTCCTCCTTTGTATGCTGCTTGCCTTTGATATAGCTCAGTCCTTGGCATCTCTCTCATCTGGCCTGCTGGCCTACTAGACAGTGAACTCCTGAATACTGATTTCATCATTTCATTCTATCTTTTATCTTGCTGCTAGGAAGATTCCTTTAAAATACAAATCAGATCAACTTGCCAGCACCTACCTTCAATCATCAAAACCAAACACCCACCTCTCCACACCAGATGGTATCCTGTGGGGTAAATCTAAAGACGTTTGCCATTGAAGACACACAATGATTTGAACTAACTTATCCTTTCAGCACAATTTCCTTCCAACTTACCTTTGCAGCTTCCATCTTACCAGTGCAACCTACAATCTCATCAAAGCAAATTTCCTTAGGTTTCCTAACCACATTATGACAGCTCTGTTCAAAAGAACTTTCTGTGATGATGTAAGTGTTCTATATCTGTTCTATACAGTACCAGTTAAATGTGGGTAACTGGTAATTTAAAATGTGGCAATTGTGACTAAGGTACTGACTTTATTTTATTGAATTATAATTAATTTAAATTTAAATAATCACATGTAGTTAGTGGCTACCATATTAAACACCATAGCTCCATGTTTTCTTTTCTCTATATCTTGGGATAAGTCCCTCTGTCCAGAACGTTCCTTTCTTTATGCTTTACTTGCTGATTTTTAACTACAATTTCAATTTCTTTAGTAAATATAGAGCTTTTCATGTCAACTCTATTGATTCCTTTCATGTAAGTTGTGAAGCTTATATGCATGAAGTTAAAATTATTTATAATCTTTATTATTCTTGTTAATATCTGTAGAATCTGTAAAGATGAGACCTATGCCATTCCTGATTTGGTAATCTGTCTTCCCCCTTTTTTTGACTAATCAGTATGACTAGAGCTTTAACACTTCTATTATCTTCTCAGAAAACCAGGTTGGTCTCACTGATTGTCTCCACTGATTTCTGTTTCATTGATTTCCTTCATGATCATTATTATATCCCTTCTGTAAAATTCTGGCTTCATTTGTTTTTCCTTTTCTAGTTTCTTAGGGTGAAAGCTGAAGTTATTGACTTGAGAACTTTATTCTTTTCTAATGTAGGTTTTCAGTGCTAAAACTTCTCATTAAGTACTGCTTTAGATGCATTCAAGTAATTTTAATATGTTGTGTTTTATTTTCATTTATTTCAAAATACTCTCTAAATTCAGTTTGGATTTTTTTTTAACTTATGGGTATTTAGAAGTCGAAAATAAGGGAAAAAAGGGAAAAATCAGTCTTAAACATCTTCAATACTTCTTGATATGGAGGAATACAATGTATTAAGGAATATCAATATATCGCAACACTTTGCAAACAAAAGGTACCAAGACTCCTCTCAAAGAAGTATGTAAGACATCTCCCAAATTATCTCTGTTATGAGAAAAACATTTCTAACCTAAGTAACTTGAAAAATAAAACCTAAATATGCTCATGTGCTCATTAACCCAACACTTGGTGTTTCCCATTAAATACAGAACAGTCCACCTTCTTCAGATTTCTGTTGAATTTAAAAGGTTTTTCTTTTTAAGAAGGTACTCAGAGAAGAAAATAAAAACTACCTCTACAGGTGTTAATGTAAAAATACTTTAAATGTAACAAATTCAGAATGGCATTTACAAGCCAGCCTAGTAAATCAGAACCAACCAAAGAATGCATCCTACTAAGGTATTCAACATGGAACCATACATAACCCCAGAGGCAAAATATAAACAAACTTTTCAGTACTTGAATCAGAATGTTTAATATGATGGATTCTTCATGATTGACTTTCTATGATAAAACTGGAATATTCAAATATAAAATCTTCTATTACTGATAAAAAATCAGCATATCAACCCCATGCTTCCCTTGAAGAGTCAAACCAAGCTACCAACTGAGATGTGATTAGGGAAGGTAGGTGACATGTTTGAATCAAATTAAAGTATGGTACCTTACAGAAAATGGAAGGAAGGGAAAGCAAACCCTACCTCCAAGAACTGTATGGTCAGAAGGGAGAAAATTTTGTCCCAGACACAGCAAACAAAGACAACGGCATTAATACCTGAAAAAAACTTAAGGATGGTGTAAATGCTACTCCTATCCTGCTAAAATCTATGTTATCTTCAAAAAAATTAAAAGCAAGTGCTATGACTTGAGTAACTACATACGGGCTGTCTCTGTTTAAAAAAGGAATTTTCCAGAATTCCCAAACCACTTCTGAAATAAGTTAATTATTTTGATAAAAATATGTGAATAAGGGAAAGTAAGTACTAGGAGTGGGTTCTTGGAATAAAACACAAGCATATCTAGAAAGCTTGCCAAAATTCAGTAACTGATATGAATCTTGGAAGACTCTCTAGTAAAAAAATATTGGAACAGACAAGTCACGGTAATTTAAAAGTTGGAGGTCTGTTATAAATTTAGTGGAAAGAGAAGTATAACTCCTAATTAATCTTATCAGTTATTTTTCCTATATAATTCATTTTTTTGCTGTTAATTTCTGAAATTAGGACCAAATATGACTTAAAGTCAAAACATAACTAGAATTTAATTCTACTTGAACTACAAAAACAAAGCAAAACAAAAAACCCTATTATAATCATGACCATAGACACTGCCTTTTCAGAAGCTTCTGCTTCTACCCATGAAGCATGCATTGGGACAAGAATCATCTTTCTGTCATAAACAACTAGAAAAATAGACAAAATGTATGAAACACCTGTTTTCACATGTTGGACAAAAGGATCGTGCAGGATTATGCTGCCACGGAAAAGGTTTAAAAAAATTAGATGAGCTTTACAGTTACCCCTGCTGGCTGCCTAAAAGTTGTTGGGAGGCCACAAACAGCAAGAGTAAATCCAAATGGAACCTGGCGGTCTAGCTGAGTAATGCAGAGAGAGATAGGCATACAGGGAGGCTAAGGATGCTTGACCTTGCAGGGCAGGTACTAAAGAAAAGGGACCTGCACAGAGAGCTCCGGGAATCTGCCGAAAGACACCCTGACTCTTGGAGTGAAACACCAGTGGCTGATGAAAGAACCACTGGAAAGCAGGATGAACAACTGTCAGAGCTAACACAGGGCCCAAACTAGGTAGCACTCCCACCAGTCACAGCAGAGAAACCATATAATACACAAGGCATTTGATAGGGGCCTCAGAGAGGTCATATCTTAGTAATGAGGCTAAATCATCTCTAGAATAAAGTTCGACCTGGACACAGTCTGAAAAAGCTTTAAATCAAGACACATATTGATTCCAAGTAACTGAGCAGCTAAACAAAGACTAAAACTTGCTCATAATCTACAAGAAGTAAAACAAATTAAGATTCACAAATTAAGGGTAAAGGATAAATGCTACTCTACTTTAAAAAAATTTACTCTGTTTTTTTCTTTTATCATTATTTTTAATTGCCATATAATCATTGTTCATCTTTATTGGGTACAGTGTGAAATTTTGATACTTGTATACAATGTGTAATGATCAAATCAGGATAATTAGCAAGGTTCCTTTAAAAAGGAATAATACAATATTAGCTCAAAGTAGATTTTGATAATTTAAAGTGCATATGGTAATCCCTCAGGCAACCACTAAACAATAATGTTAAGTGGTAGAACTAAAATTCCAATAGAGAAATCAAAATTATATACTGAATATTCAATTAACACAAAATAAGGCTGGAAAGAAGCCTCAAGGCAAAACATAAATATGACAAACAGTGAGCCAATAACACAATGGAAGATCTAAATTTATCTACATAATTACATAAATAAAATAGACCAAGAAGTCATGACTGAAAAGCACAGATTATAAGACGATATAAAAGAGTAAGACCTAACTATATGCTGTTTATAAGAGTTACACTGGAAATAAAAGTAACAGATAAACTGCAAGTATAGAGGACAGAACTAGACATTCCACACAAACAGTAAACCTAAGAGAGTTGTGGCTGGGCATGGTGGCTCACGACAGTAATCCCAGCACTTTGGGAGGCCAAAGTGAGAGGACTGCTTGACCTCAAAAGCTCGAAACCAGCCTGGACAACATGGCAAGACCTCGTCTCCACAATAAATCAAAAAAGTAGCTGGGTGTGTTGGTGTGCACCTGTAGTCCCAGTTACTCAGAAGGCTAAGGCAGAAGGATAACCTGAGCCCACTCAGCAGGTCAAGGAGGCAGTAGCCATGATCATGCCACAGCACTTCAGCCGGGATGACAGAATGAGACTCTGACTTGAAAAACCAAACAAAAACGAAACAATAAGAGTTGTTGTAGCCATATTAATATCAAACAAAAGAGACATCAAGATCTATTACTAGATAGAGAAGAAAATTTCACTATGAAAAGGTAAATAAATCACTCAATGTTATTGATTTCTTACTGTTATTTAACTTTTAATAAATCAGGCATGCATAACAGTGCTTCTACTGACACCAGCAAGTACCTTGATCCAATTGACAATTAAACTTAGAAGACCCTACCCCAACAGTTGTCAGATATACATAATTTTCAAGAGCACATAGAATGTTCATCAAGATACAACACATACTGAGCTATAGGACAAGTCTCACTAAATTTTAAAAGGCTAAAATTATACAGAGTATACTAAGCACAAAATAATTATATTAGAAGTCAATAACAGTAAGAAGTCAATAACAATATACTTCTGAATAATTTGTGTCCAAGGAGTAAAGAATATTTTTAAATAATTTAAATCGAATGATAATACAAAAACAGTATTTCACAATTTTGCGGATGCAGACAAAACAGAGCTTAGAAGGATATTATATCTTCAAATGCTTATTAAAAATAAAGGCTTAAAAACAATGATTTCAGCTTCCTTCTTAAGATGTTAGAAAAAGATGCGAAAATTAAGCTTAAAGTGGAAGGAAGGAGATAAATATAAGCATAAATATAAAGAAAATTTTTTTAAATGAAAGAAAAGGAAAAATGTCAAAATAAAGCATTTGGGATATAAATAAAATTGATAAAACCCTGAAAGAATGATGGAAAAGAGGAAAAGCACAAGTTACCAATACAAGGCACAAAGGAGCAGGTCTCACTACAGTTGGAACAGAAATCAAAAGGAAAATAAGGGGAGTCCAACTTCCTAGAATGGTGAAAAAGTTTCACAATGTTTGAACCAACCTTCCCACAGATAATAATTCAGCACTCTAGACATTGAAACTCTAAATATACGTTCAAACAAACAAAAACTATTTTAAAGTCACTGGATATGAGCCAGAAATAGAAAACACGGGGAGGGAAGTTGAAAGCTAGAAGGGAACAGTGGGTGAATTCCTTTTCTTACACTTTTTACCTGAGCGTAGACCCTAGTCAGTGCTCAGCAGAATGGCTAAATCTTGGGTAAAAATAGTCTTATCTGTTGTTAAATCAATGACAGAGTTAAGGATGATAATGTCAGATGAAAATTGAGGAGGAATGCTGCAGGAAGGAGAAAGAAAGTACACAAATTTGGCGCGTGTATTAAACTGTCTAAATATCGGGCTGACACCTGAAGTAACATACCCACAGAGGTCTCTGGACAACCTAGCTAGAACTAAATGAACTGATACAAGGTTTTATCTACTGCCCAATTTCAGAAACAGAGTTCAGTGCCTGAACTCAGGCAAAATAAAACTGAAAACTTCAGAGACTGGGTGTGGTGGTGTGCACCTGTAATCCTTAGAGGCTGAGGATCACTTGAGACCAGAAGCCTGAGAAACATAGGAAACTCCATTTCTAAAAAAAAAGGTTCTAATTAGCCAGATATGGTGGTACACACCTGTAGTCCCAGCTACTTGAGAGGTAGAGGCAGGAGGATTATTTGAGCCTAGACATTCAAGGCTGCAGTGAGCTATGATCGCACCACTGTATTCCATCCTGGGCTACAGAGCAAGATCCTGTCTCTAAAAAATAATAACTAATAAACACTAGAGAATGTGTCTGTTACCAACAGGCAGGCAAAGGTTACTTACATGGGCCCTAATAAACAAGTATGCCTGATCCTAAATTATCTCACTGTCTACAAAATATGGGGGCACATTATGTTTCTCAAATAAAGCAAGGTGAGAGGTGTGACCTGAGAAACTATATAACAGAATTATGTAATATTTAATATCAATAAGCCTTTGTATGTATGTATATGGTTGCCCAACTGATAAAAAAAAAAAGATAAATCAATTTGATCACTATACTCAATACTGAAGATATTAATAAAGTACATTTTCAATATAATCCACAAAAAGTAGGACCTAGTAATAAAAATGTAATATCTGAAGTTGCCTAATATGTTAGAAACTGTATGTGATATATATTTTTATATCTTTGAGTATTTCACATATAATGACCAAAGTTCTCTATTTAAAGTCCTTTGCAGGCCAGGCATGGTGGCTCAAGCCTGTAATCCCAGCACTTTGGGAGGCCAAGGTGAGGAGATTGCCCGAGCCTATGGGTTCAAGAACATCCTGGGCAACTTGACGAGACCTCATCTCTACAATAAATCAACAAATTAGCCAGGCATGGTAGCGTGCACCTGTAGTTACAGTTACTTGGAAGGCCGAGGTGGAAGGATTGCCTGAGTCCAGCGGGTCGATGCTGGGGTGGCCACAAGCATGCCACTGCACCCCAGCCTGAGCGACGGAATGAGACTCCAACTCAAAAAACATAAATAGTATAAAGTCCTTTGCTACAATGAAAGCAACCTCATTAAGGCTTTTCAATAATCCCTTACTTACTTATCGACAGCAACAACTACTCTATAATGGAACAAGGTTGTATTGGGTAACTATTCTCCTTTGCTATAGCAAAACTCCATGTCATTGAATTTGATCATGGAAGCATCATAGATCAGCCTTGCATTTGAGGTTTATCTACGTTGTTGCCCATCAACGGTATGGTCCTTGTTATTGGTGAGTAGTGTTCCACTGTATGGATCTACCAGTTTGCTCATTAAAAGACACTTGGGTTAGTTCTGGACTTGGCAATTCTGCATATTGCTGCTATATACTTTTATGTACATTGGTTTGTGTAATTGTAAGTTTTCATTTGTCTAGCATAAATGCCTAGAACTGGGATTGTTGAGTCACAAATTAAGTTTATGCTTAACTTTTTTTTTTTTTGAGTTGGAGTCTCACTCTGTTGCCCAGACTGGAGTGCAGTGGCCACTCTCGGGCACCGCAGCCTCGACCTGCTAGGCTCTAGCAATCCTTCCTCCTCAGCCTTCCAAGTAACTGTAACTACAATTACAGGCATGCGCTACCACGCCCGGCTGATTTTTTGATTTATTGTAGAGATGAGGTCTCGCTGCCCAGGCGGGTCTCGAACCCACGGGCTCAGGCAATCCATTCACCTCAGCCTCCCAAAGGCATGGGATTACAGGCTGAGCCACCGAGCTCAGCTTATGCTTAACTTTATGAGAAACTGCCATATGTTTTATATAATAGTACACCATCTCATATATGTATACCACAAGCAATGTATGAGAATTCTAGTTCCTCTGCAACCTTGACAGCATTTACTATTATCAACATTGTTTTTTATTTTACCCATTCCAGAAAGTATGTAATTGTATCTCATTGTAGTTTTCATTTGCATTTGAGTAATAAGTAAAGATGTTGAACATCTTTTCATGTGTTTATTGCCATTTCTAAGCTGTCTTTGGTGATGTGTCAATTAAAATATTTGCCTTTTTATTAGGTTGTTTTCTTACTGTTGAATTTTGAGACTTCTTTACATACTCTGGACTTTCTTTACATCCAAACCTGTATGTTTTTCCTCAATGTATAAGAATCTATGTGAGAATGTTTTTTTCATTCTTTTTAAGAATCTTTCACAGGGGAGGGCCAAGATGGTCAGCTAGAGAGATTGGACTGCGTTTCTCATCAAGTCTGAAAGGGGGCTGAAGCTGGCTCTTGGGAGGTCTGCCTGGAAACCGAAGCTGACGTTCATCAGATGGACACCTGGGACCACAGAGAACAGTCAGTTCCAAGCCACAACCACCTCTAGAATCAGCCCTTACACAAGACCAGGAGAGTGCTCTTGGTTAAGAAGCAGTAAGCAAAAGGGAGATATTTTACATGCCTCCCATAAACCTCTGCAGTCCTAATCAAAGGAGAGACAACCCAGGCCCTCCCCCTGCACCTCTTCCCGTACCAGCCAGGTGCAGAAAGCTGCCCAAAATCAAGACAGAGGCTTCTTGGGATGATAAAAAAGTTTCTGTCTTTTCTGGCAAATCTTCTGTATACAAAGACAACTGGCTTTCTGGTTTGAGTACAGTGGTTTCTACAGAATTACACTCTGTCTGTGAGACTTATCTTTTCTGGTGAATCCAACTTTGGTCTGCACACCTAGTTAAATATTTTGTTTGATCTGTAGGCCTGGGTTAAAATTTTTGTGAACACTCTTTATCTTAGTTTCTTTTGATTTGGTACACAAGTCTGTAAATGATTTGGCTCTTTTTTCTTGCTCGTTTCTGAAAGTCTTCCCAGAGCAAAGTAAACATTCTAAATGATGAGTGCAAGGTGGCTAATTAAAAGCCACTAGGGCAGTCACCATCTGAAACACTGGTCCAAACTCCTGACATTCTCTGATAGGATTTATAAGATCTTCTTTGCTCTTGAGAGTCAAATAAGAAACAGAATGGGATTTTCAAACTTTAAGGTATGCCAAATTTTCATGGACTCTAGCTGGTTACATATTATGTCTGTTCCCGTGCACATTTCTAAACTGGTGAGCAAATTACAACAAGAAAAAAATCTGAGCTAAACTGATCATTATTCTAACTCTATTAAAACCCCTGCAACTACAGAGTTAACATGTAGAGCCTTCTAAGTTCTCTATTTTTTTCTGCCTACTTTGAATCTGCTGACTTTTCAACTGATATTGAGCTCAAGCTCACTGAAAGGTTTACTGGGTGTAAGCATATGTCCAAACTCATCAAGATGATATAAGAAATGTGTGCAATTTTTTGTATATCAAGTATATCTCATGAAGGCTAAAACCTTTTTTATTTTGAGTTGGAGTCTCTGTTGTCTAGGCTAGAGTATAGTGGCACACTCATGGCCACCCCAGAGTCAACCTGCTGAGCTCCAGCAATCCTTCCGCCTCAGCCTTCCAAGTAGCCAGAACAACAGGCACACGCTACCATGCCTGGCTGATTTTTTAATTTATTGTAGAGATGAGGTCTTGCCAAGTTGCCCGGGCTGGTCTCGAACCCACAGGCTCAGGTAGTCTGCTCGCCTTGTCCTCCCAAAGTGCTGGGATTACAGGCTGAGCCAACGAGTCTGGCCCTAAAAAATTTTAAAAATAAAAATGTGAGTCCATTAATGAGAAATTACTCTACTGAGTGCAGTATTAGACAAAGCAAAAACAAAGTTAAAATGAGTTGTGTTAAAATACCTAAATGTAGTCAGACAAATAAATTATATACACATTAAGTAACTTATAAAAATATTTTAAACTCAGATAATGCAAATTCGCATAAAAATGGCATAGGAAATGAGAACTATACCCTATGATTTGAATTACAATCGCATATGGGCAGAGAGCAAGTCATTTCCATTGTGTTAAAAATAAATATAATTAGCCAGAAGCACAATATAAATCCAAAATACATTTACTGCCCTATTGAATAATATTTATTGTAAAGATTTGATTGAAACAAATAAATATGTGTGTGGTGCGTATATACATACAGAGAGTGCCAAAAAATGTATACACATTTTAAGAAAGGAAAAACTGTATTTAAATTGTAATACTCAATATATACCAATAACAAAAGAGAAATACAAGTCACATATGACTTCTGCAATTACAAGAGATGCTCAAAGTGGTTACCATTAGCATCCAGACACTTCTGATTATGGCGAACTAAAAGTAATACATAGATTAAATCTCTTAAAATGTGTATACATCTTTTTGGCACCCCCAGATACATAAATACATATGTGCGCGCACACACACACAGTATTAGAGACATATCTGAAAAGTTTTTAAAAGCAAATATTCTTGGGGGAAAAAGGACAATGCTATCTATGGTGGGCACAATTATGTTCCATTCCCATAAACAAGTTCACATCCTAATCCCCCAAATCTGTGAATGTGTGACCTTAAATGGCAAATGGGACTTTGAACAAAGATGTGGCTAGACAACCTTTTGGTAGTGCCTCTCGACAATTAAAAAAATCAGAGTTTTCAGTCACACAGGGGGTTTTTAGAAGACATTAGGCATGTGACCCATGGACTCCCTCAACCATTAAAGCAGAAGTCAAATATAGAGATTGGGTCATCCAGGAAATTGTCGAAGAGCCTCTTACCTGAAAGAATACACAGAAACCCCACATGGTTCTTGAGAATGTTATATGAGCAGAAACACTGCCAGCTTGGACTGAAAGGGATGAAGAGAAGACAAAATTTAAAAAGGCTCTCAGAGTCCCAAAATACCACAGGCAGGAAACAGGCTAGGCTGTTGAAAGTATTCAGCTGCAAACATGTGCCACCTTTCATGAAAAAGGATGGGTGATCTAAAGGACAGAGAATGGAGCCCACAAGAATAGAGTCTAAAATCACAGAGGACTTTTTTCAGGTCTTGTAACCTAACTGAGTTTAGTAGGCTGGATTCTGAAACTGCCTAGAACAGGTAACTTCATTTCTTCTTCCACTTTCTCTTTTCTGAACAGGAACGTCTATAACTGCTATTCTATGCTTGCCTCACCATTTGGGGGCACACAACTTGTTTGAATTTTAGAAGTTCACAGATGGCTAGGAATTGTGCCTCAGGATAAATTATTCCCAGAGTCTCACCCATGCCTAATTTAGATGACTAAAATCATAAGATTTGAAACTTTGAAGTTGATAAGATTTTAAAGAGATTTTGGACTTAGAGTTGATGCTATAATGTGAGGTTAGACTTCAGGAGTGTTGAAATGGGGTCAATGTATTTTGCATGTGGAATACATATACATCTTTGGGAGCCAGAAGGTAGACTATGGTAGGCAGAATTATAGTACACACAAAGATGTCCACATCCTAACTCCTAAAACCTGTGAATGTTACAATACCTGGCAAAAGGGATTTCACAGATGTGATTATATTAAGAATGGAAAGATTATTCTAGATCATGTAGGTGGGCCCAATATAATCACAGAGGTCCTTATAACAGGGAAGCAAAAGAGGGGCAAGAAGAAGATGGAATGACAGAAAATGCTGGATGATGCTGAACATGGGCAGGCTCTAGAAGTTGGAAATGAAACTTTTTTTTTGAGTTGGAGTCTCACTGTTGCCCAGACTGGAGTGCAGTGGCCGCTCCCGGCCACCGCAGCCTCGACCTGCTGGGCTCCAGTGATCCTTCCGCCTCAGCCTTTCAACTAGCTGGAACTACAGGTGCATGCTACCATGCCCGGCTAATTTTTTTGCTTTATTGTAGAGACGAGGTCTCCCCTGCCCAGGCGGGTCTCGAACCCGCAGGCTCAGGCAATTCACTCACCTCAGCCTCTCAAAGGCGCGGGACTACAGGCTGAGCCACCGAGCCTGGCGGAAATGAAACTTTTCAAAAAGCATTCTTCCCTAGGCCTTCAGAAAAACCGCAGCCTTGTGACACCTTGATTTGAGCCCGCTAAATCTGATTTTGGATTTCTGACCTCCAGAACTGTAAGGTAATTTTGTTGTGTTAAGCCACTAAGTTTGTGGTCATTTGTTACAGCAATAGGAAATGAATACAAATACTTTAAAGAATTCACATAAACAGAAAATTTTAAATTAAAGATTAACAGAGATTTTAAAAGAAAAAAACAGTGTTTCAAGATCTTAGCAGTAATCTACTAAAGAACATTAAATTTTACAATATATAAAGCCATGGAAGAAAAATAAGCATTTTTTTCTCACTCAGTAAGGCCTTCAAAAATTGCTAGATTTTCCTATTTCCAATGAAATATTTAACAATAATAGTAGCAATAATAGTGATGATGATATCAAGGAGCTCTTTCTGAGTGCTTACTATGCAGCAGGCACTGTGCTAAGCCTTTGCATGTATTTGGTATGGTATATAATCTTCTTAACCATATGAGGTAGAATCTATTACATAGCCACAGATCATAGAGGGATAAACTGTGGCTTAAAAAATATGGTAGTTTAGCCACGTTCATGCAGCTGAAAAGGAACATAACTGTGGTAAATCCAAGTATGTCCTGCACTTTTTTCAACCACTATACACAGCTCATGGAACGTCTTTCATGGGGTCTATGTTTCTTGCCTCAATGCTTTAGAGAACAGACAGCGTGCTCTGCAAGAACATAAAGCAGTTTAAAAGGTAGGTAACGTACTCTACATGTAATGCTTTGTACAAGTTACATAGGGTAGCAGAGAAATCAAAAGAAAATAAAAATTCTGGCTAATTGACATCTGACCAAGGATTTTTGGTGGTGTTGCTGTTTAAACACTCATTAATTTTATTTTAAAGTTTAAAATAAAAAGTTTAAGTCTTCTCTCCTGCCTTGGAAAGCTAAGTATTTTAAAGTAAAGAATGTCGTACCTATTTAATGGCTTATAAGGATTCTTATCACAGTTCTAATTCCTAATATAATATTGTCATAGAAAAGGTAAAATAACATGCTAAAAATGTCAAGACCTTAGGAATTATACTATAAGTTGAATCTAGTAATTTTATATACTAAACCCAGGCATTAGTTTACTGTCATAGGAAGCAGCATCTTTTGATTATAAGATTGAGTATTAAACCAAGAGAGCTTCTGGTAGATTTGGGGAGTCTCAAGCACGTAGCTGACTTTCCTCAGAACTACTGTCAAATACTAGGGACATGCAAGAGAAGAGGGTAAAAAGTAACCTGTGGTTTTTAAGTTATGAAAGCCATCACTAGAGGGTGAAGTGACTGGAAGGAGGCTCAATGGGACTTTTGGGGTACTGACAATATATGGTACATGTCTACACTGGGAAGCTATGGGCTGTTCTTGTCCTGGGCATGTTTCTCATGAATATGACAGACAAGCAAGAGGGCAAGGAGAAACATTCAATGGCATCTGTGAAAGCACAGATGTGAAAATGGCATACTAGCTACCACTTCAGCCTTATTCTGTTGGCCAAAGTAGGTTATACAGTTATGCTCAAAGTCAACAGTAAAATATATATATATAACTGCAAAGTCATACGGAAACCTGGATATAGGAAGGGGGTGAAGAACTGGGAACACATCTACCACATAGATATAGATTCTGGTTCAATTCTGCCACTACTAAGTAAGCCTACATGGACAATAAAGCCTACTTCCACATGGCTTTGGAAATAAGAATTCTTCTATGAATTTAAACTAATAATAATGTAATTTAATGAAATTAATATAATTTAGTTAATTCTCAAATTCCTATATTACTCTAACTTTGCACATATAAATTTGAAAACATTGATGACATTAAAAAAAAAAAAATCCTTAAAAGACAAACTACCAAAGCTTACCCAAGAAGAAACAGAAAATCTGAATGGCCCTATATGTATTAAATCAATACAGGGTTTGTATAAAATTGAATTTGTAGTTTAAAGTGTGTCCATCTGAAATGGGGGGAAGATAACTCTAGGCTCAGCTGACTTCATTAGTAAGTTTTAACACAAAATCTAGAAGAAAAGATAGAAACTTATTCCATACAAACTCTTATAGGAAACTGAAAAGGGGAAATGCTTCCCATCTCACTCTTTGAGGCCAGCATTACCTTGCTATAAAACCAGATGAAGACAGTCCAAGAAAAGTACAGATTAGCTCTCATTAAGCAAAAATACGATAATATATCACATTAAGTGATGTTCAGCCCAGAAATGCAAAGGTGATTAACATTCAAAAATCTATGTAACTTATATTAATAGACCAAATAAGCAAAACTATATGACTGTTTCAACTGACACAGAAAAAGATTCCAAGAAAATTCAATTATCCATTTGTAATTTAAAACTATCAGCAAACTGGGAATAGAAAAGAACTTCCTTAACCAAACAAAAGGTATTTAAGTTAAACTTACAGCTAAAATCATACTTAGTGGTGAGAAACTAAATGCTTTCCTACTAAGACCCAGAAAAGGGAAAGAATATTCTTTAGCTTTTATTCAACATCATATTAGAAGTTACTTTTAGTGCAAAAAGGACAAAAAAAAAAAAAAAGAAAGAAAGAGAAAAGAAAAAGAAAGAAAGAGCATACAGATTAGAAAGGAAGAAATAAAACTGTCCTTATTTGTGGACAACATAATTGCCTGTGTAAAAAATTCCAAAGAATCTACAAAAAAAAAAAAAAACACACCTCATAAAGCTAGTAAGTGAGTTTACCAGCCATAGGACACACGAACAACATACAAAAGTCAACTGTATTCCTTTATACCAGCAATGAAAAATTGGGATCTGCAATGTGTAAAATAGATAATACCAAAAAAACTCAATTAGGGAAAATCTAACAAAGTATTTGCAAGATCTGTGAGCAGAAAATGACAAAACACTTACAGAATAAATTTTTAAAATCTAAATGAATGAGAGATGTACCATGTTCATGGATTGGAAGAATCAATATTAAGATGCAATTATCCTCTAATTGATATATACACTCCACACTATCCCAGTCAAAATTCCTGCTCTTTGTAGGTATCACTGAGCTGATTCTAAATTGATATGGAAAGTAAAGAAACTAGAATAACCAAAACAATTCTGAAAGGATGCTCAAAGCTGGAGGGCTCACACTACAATATTTCAATACTTACTACAAAGCTACAGTAATCAAGACAGTGTGGTGAAATAATAGGGACATAAATTAACAGAACAGAAAAAGAGCCTAGAAGCAGACCCATAAAAATATAGTCAAATAATTTTTGACAAAGAGGTAAAGGCAATTCAATATGTAAAAAGATAGCCTTCCCAACAAATGGTATCAAAAAAAGTGACTATCCATATACAAAAAGATTGAACCTAAACACAGACTTTACACGTTGTAAAAATTAGCTCAAAATGGATTACAAACCTAACTGTAATACATAAATACATATATTGAATCTAAAAATTCATCACTAAACCTAAGGTTATTCAGATTCTGTCCTGTGTTTACAGGACAGAATCTGAATAACCTTAGGTTTAGTGATGAATTTTTAGATTCAATATATCAAAAGCATGAACTATGGAAGAAAATATTGATAAAACTGAATTTTATCAAAATTAAAAACGTTTGCTCTGTGAAAGAGACTGCTAAGGGAATGAACTGGGAGAAAGTATTTGCAAATCACTCATCTGATAAAGAACTTCTTCTATCTAGGAAATACACAAAATTCTTAAAACCCAACAATAAAAAAACTCAATTTAATAATAAAGAAATAAATAATAAATGATAAAAATATTATTTTATATACATATTTTAAATATTAAATAACAAAAGAAAAAATAATAAAGAATAATAAAGAAAATATGAACAAACAACTTACCCCAAAAGATGTACAGATGAAAAACATGACCAAAATCACACGCCATTAAGAAAATGCAAATTAAAACCACAACAGAATATTATTCCATATATATTAGAATGGCTAAAATCTGAAAAACTGAAAAAAACAAAAACTACTGGTAAGAATGCAAAGGAAAAAACACTTTCATTCATTGCTGGCACAGCCACTTTAGGAGAGAACTTGGCAGTATCTCACAAAGCTAAATTCAGTTGCACCATGTAAGAGGGGACCTCCAAGAAAAAAAGAATTATTTTTTGGAAGTCAGCCCTTCTAGCACAGGCTTCCCTCCCAGGTAAGTGTTCTAGGAACCCATCGGCATCAGTGAACCAGCTAGCATTGTTGTGAAAGGCTGCATTTGGCTTTAGTGATTTTTTTTTTTATAGATTCTCTCAACACATTTGCCCATTTCATGATGGGTGATTTACAGGAACAACCTGCCCACACCATGCAGCAAATTTTAACCAAAAATAGCATCACTCTTGTGCCTCCTATTCATCTGATCTTGTCTGAACAACATTTTGTTTTGTTTCCTCAGATTAAAAAAAGTCTTCAAAAGGAAATGCTTTGCTGTTGTGGAAAAGGTAAAACAAAAAATGGCAGAAGCACTAAAAGGCATCAAAATTGAAGAGTTCAAAAACTGAGAAGTGGAAAAAGTGCTTGATAGGTGTATTGCATCAGATGGAGAGTACTCATACTGAGATACCACCTAGTCCCAGTAAGAATGGCCATCATTAACAAAACAAACAACAGATGCTGGTGAGGATGTGGAGAAAAGGGAATGCTTCTACACTGTTGGTGGGAATGCAACCCAGTTCAACCTCTGTGAAAACAGTGTGGCAGTTTCTTTTTTATTTTTTTTGAGTTGGAGTCTCACTCCGTCTCCTAGACCGGAGTGCAGTGGCCGCTAACGGCCACCGCAGACTCGACCTGCTGGGCTCCGGCGATCCTTCCACCTCAGCCTTGCTAGTAGCTGGAACTACAGGAGCACGCTACCACGCCCGGCTAATTTTTCTGATTTATTGTAGAGATGAGGTCTCATCAAGTTGCCCAGGTGGGTCTCAAACCCACGGGCTTAGGCAATCCACTCAGCTCAGCCTCCCAAAGCACGGGATTACAGGCTGAGCCACCGAGCGTGGCTCGCAGTTTCTAAAAGAACTAGAAATTGACTTTCCATATGACCCAGCAATCCCCCTACTAGGAATATACCCAGAGGAACTCAAGTCATTCTACAAAAAAGATACCTGCACATGCATGTTTATCGCAGCACTATTCACAATAGCAAAAATATGGAACCAACAGTGCTGTCCATAGAAACTGGACTGGATTGAAAAAATGTGGCACATACACACAATGGAATATTACACAGCCATAAAGAAGGACAAACATATGAACTTCACCACAACTTGGATGGATTTAAAGTCTATAATATTCAATGATCTATCACAGAAACAAAAACAGAGTACCACACATTCTCACTCAAGAGAACCCTGAACATTTACCATAAAACTATAAGAAAGGGACCGGCAATGTACCACATATCTTTAAAATAAAATACAAAAAAAAAATAAAAATAAATAAAAAACAGAAACAAAAGGAAAGTACTTTGAAAGTGACCAAAGTTAAAAAAAGAAGCCAGTCTGAAAAGGCTAAACACTGTATGACTCTATTTACACAACATTCTGCAAAAGGCAAAACCATACAGAGGGTAATAGATCAGAGGACATTTGGGGCTTGGGGAGAAGGCAGGGCTGAATAAGAGAAGCACAGAAGATGTCATAAGGTGGTGGATTTCTTCTGCCTGATACTGTAATGATGAATACATGGCACTTTGTATTTGTCACCCCATACAACTTCACAGCATAAAAAGTGGACCTTAATGTAGTAAAATCTTTTAAAACTCATTTAGGAAACTGGGGAATCCTAGGATGGAGTACATAATAAAAGATTAGCTATGATACAAATGCATGAAGTGACTTCACTGAAAGGGTGGGAAAGTAGATTGTTGACTGAAGTAACTCTGGAAATGAGTAGTGATTCTAAGACCAAAGGTGGAAAGAAGTGTGCGCGCTAGCACTGTACTGTAGCTTACAGAGTTGTTTCTACAGAGATATCATTCTAAAACCACTATATGTGCATACTAGAATCGGGCAATTAACTATATAGAAAAAGCTGGAAGGCAGGATTCTCATTGTTTGAGTGGGAAGTTACAGATAAGAAAGGGAAGGCTAAAATGATGCATGTGGTAATTAATTAGCATTGAAGACATCAATCTGAACTCAGGTTTAGTTGCCAACTTAACAATGTGGCCATCAATATCTATCGGCTATTATGATAATGTGAGTCCTTATCAGCAGTGATGAGAGGTTAGGCAATCATTTCCAGATATGGAAGACAGTGCATGAGCTGTGCCTGAAGGCAAAGGGGAAGGTGGTCAGTAAGACAAACTTCACTGGTAGAAATGACAGTATAGTAACATTTTAGAAGTACTGAAGGGGACAAAAACTTGCAAAATAAAGACTTTTTAAAATAAATTCAAAGACAACAAGTTCATAACTACAACACTAATGGAATTCTGTCAGGCAGAAGGAAGTAATAACAGAGATATGGATTATACAAAATCATACAGAGCACTGGAAATAGCAACATCATGAGTGAACATATGTTGTTTTTTATTATTTAAATTTCCTTACAAGATAGTTATTTAGCAAAAGTAAAAATAAGATGTGGGCATAAAATCAAAATGTATCCACAACAGCATAATGACCAAGAAGAGAAAAATGGTATTATTGTATTATCGTAAGGTAGCTAAAGTGTTATAAGTCATCACAGCCAGGTTGACTATGATTAAAGGTATGTAAATATATCTTACAGTACAACTAAACACAAACAGAACAGAGTAACAGCTATTAAGCCAACAAAAGAGATAAAATTAAAAGTTTTAAATATTCAATTAATTCAAAAGATGGCAGAAAAAAGGAAAAGAGGAACAAAGGTCAAAGAGGACAAACTGAAAAATGATAAACTCAAATTTAACTACATTAAGAATCATATAAAATTCAAATGTTCTAAAATTCCAATGGTATAGATGTCAGATTGGATTAAAAAAGCAAGTCTCACTTATGTGCTGGTCACAAGAAATATGCTTTAACTACAAAGACACCATTGGTTTAAAAGTTATAGGGTACAAAAAGATATACCATACTAGCATTAACAGAAATAAGCTAGAGTAGGTCAATAAACATTAGGCAGTGTAGATATCAGAGCAAAGAATGTTATCAGGAATAAACAAGGTCATTTCATAATGACAAAGGGATCAATTCATTAGGAAGAAATAACAATCTCAAACTTTTGTGTACCTAAAAATAGATCTTTAAAATACATGAAACAAAGACAGTACTGCAAGAAATAGATAAATCCACAATGACACTTAGAGATTTTAATACCCCTTTCTCAACAACTGATAGAATACGTGGGTAAAAAATCAGAATGTATATGAAGCTTTGAACCCCACACTTGATACTTGTAAAATAATAAACCTATTTAAAAGTATTATTATGTTAATAATATAGCAGCAAATATAAGGCTATACTACTAATAATAGCAGCAAAATACACATTAATAGAATACACTCCATATCTCATCATTATCCAAAGACACACCTTTGTGAGACCTTAGAAAACAAAAACTATTGCCCATGACTTTTACATTCTTTTTTGCAAAAGATAAGTACAAAGAGTGCTTCAATGTACAGATCACCTGGGGATCTTGATAAAACACACATTCTAAAAAAGTCAAGTTTGGTGTGAGACCTAAAAGTCTGCATTTCTAACAAGTTTCCCATGATGCTGACACTGAAAATCCAGTAACAAGGAACTAGAAAATGGGAGGAGAGAGAGTAAAGAAGCTAGGGTGCTTTTAGCTTTGCCCACTTCTAGAAAACCAATGCCAGAAAAAAAACCAAAACACCATTTAAGTGATTCTAATGTGCTTAGTCATAGTACAAAGCGTTATTTATGCTTTCTCTCACTTAACCTTTATGATAAACCTATTGAACTAAATACTCTCAATTGTCCCCATTTTGCAGAGAAGGAACTGGGAGTTTAGCAAGGCCAGTGATTTGCACATGTCAAAGAATTCTGTAACTACCTGCCAGAGTACAAAGCTCCATGGAAATTTTCTTTCCCCAACATTTCCCCTAAAATCACATGAGTTTCAGATTTCCCTTTCTTTTGAATTCTTCCTCCCCTTCCCTCTGAAAGATATAATCATTTAGGCACAGAATTGAGCAGAGAACTTTCACAAATACCATTATACAACAGAACTGGTAAGAATTATTGTAAATAAATGACATTAAACATCTTTTGGCCAACTTTTCTGTCATTTTTAAAAGATATGTCTAACAAGGGTATCTGCATAATGAACATTTGTATATCTAACCCTGAATTGTACCCCATATCTTTAAAATAAAGAAATTAAAAGTTAAAAAAAGAGACATGTTCAATATTTTACCATAACATATAATCAATGCAAAATTAAAGGCAAGAAATCTGAAAAGTTCTTTCATTGTGATGTCGAATTAGACCTCTCCTGTATCCATCTAGTGATCTGAGTGATTAAATGAAAAACCATAAATATGCCACACACACTGATGATTTCAAGAATGAAGCAATATTCTATATCATTTAAAAATATTCCATAATAGACATGTATTGGTTTTTAAGTCAAGAAAAAAAGATGAAAAAAATTTTATTGAATAAGGCATTATTAAGTAGCCCTAAGCTTCTCTTATGTCCTCAAATACTAGCACTAGACATAGAATTAAAGAAAGATTAACAGATACATATTTGCAAATATCTCCAGAGGCTAGAGAATTCTGAGAGTAATTACTATTCCAGCTAACAATGGAAAAAGAAAGAAAATATAAAAAGCCGGGCTCGGTGGCTCAGCCTGTAATCCTGCACCTTGGGAGGCTGAGGTGAGTGGATTGCCAGAGCCCGCGGGTTCGAGACCTGCCTGGGCAACTTGGTGAGACCTCATCTCTACAATAAATCAAAAAATTACCCGGGCGTGGTAGCGCACGCCTGTAGTTCCAGTTACTTGGAGGGCTGAGGTGGAAGGATTCCCGGAGCCCAGCAGGTTGAGGCTGCAGTGGCCGGGAGCGTGCCACTGCACTCCAGTCTGGGCAACAGAGTGAGATTCCAACTCAAAAAAGAAAAGAAAAGAAAAGAAAAATCAAATATCCCAAGTTAAAGATCCCTTGAACAGGTAAAACAGAGTGGATGGCAAAGGGGCCCTGCAGCCTTGAAGAACAGGCGGAACTTAGACATCTCACAGTGCTCAAGGTTTATTTCTAAGTACTTTCATCATCTCTCAAAAAGAGGTGGTAATTGTGTTCCCATAGCTATAAAAGAGGAAATACCTTATGGATAATGCCTGACTTTGTCTAGAATATTTAACTTGACAAAAAAACAGACAAAGAAACTGTCCTAAAACATAATTTACAATTCTTTCATCCTCTGAAGTTAGGAATTAGAAACCAGTCACACAGCACTTAAAACACACCTCCTTTGCTGCCTTGAAGGCAGTCAAGTTCTACAGCAATAGAGATTTCAGGGACAAGTTGTCAGATGAAATATCATGGCACTTTAATACTGAGTAGGCAGATGAAATTTTCATTTCAGTGTTAAGCCTCTTTCCAGAAAGGAAAGAAATGCATTCATGGTGGAAAAATAAAAATGGTATCTTTTGATGACAGGGAATGTATTTCTCTAGCTTTGTGGTAAACTGTCCCCACCAAAAAAATGCTGGCAAAGAATCCAACCATAAATAGTTTTATGAAGAACTGAAAATATTGCCCTGCTTATAAATTAGGCTGGATCAGATTTTTTTTGTTTTACTTCATTTGATGTCTGATCTGGCAACAATGAAGGCTACATTTTCCCTAGATAGAAGGGCAAGCCAAATGTGTTCAATATGATAGTTCAGAAGATCTCATCACTGTGAGAAGTACTAATCTCAGACTATTTTAAGAGATAATAGAGAAAAATCATGAAAAAGATAGGGTAAAATGAACAGCTATGAAACTCCACCTCCATAGTAGTTTCTTCACAACCCTCATCGTATTTCTTTCCTGGCAATTCCCCAAAGAACAAAAGTCATTGCACAAATTTTACTGCCTCCTGACCTGTTAAGCTGAATAACATTTCTATCCAAATAATCCTTTTATGCTGTATCAGTTTTATGCTATATCAGTTCTAATATATTTTTAGCAAGTAATTTGGGGTAAGAACACTTCTCAATGCCGCTTCTTTGCCCTATCTTTCTGGACTGTCAACCTTGCGTTTTGAACTGTGCAGAGTCAGCTCCAGTACTGCAGATCCATTAAGAGTCAATAGTAAAATGCTACCCTGAGTTGTCAGACACAAGAAAAGAAGAGGCCCACAAAGACCAAAACATGGTGGGGACTCCATGTCCACCCTTCCACTGCCAAAAAGTTCCGAAACAAGTCTTGAGACAATTCTTTAGTTGTGGCTCTTGTTTAATATTTTCCAGCCATCTGATTGACAGCATCCACAAATGTTGGAGAAACAAAACTGATAGCACACAGAGGCCAGCTGATAGTACTCCAAAGGCAAAGAGTTTTCCCATAAATCTGTCCTTCCACGTTAGTTCTGCTACTTCATTTGACACACCTCCCCCAAGTGACTCATAATTTTACAATGAACAAACAAAAAGCGAAGATGCCCAAGAGCATTAACAAAACAGCTTCCAATCTAGGTTAGAAGACTAAAGACAAAACAGCTTCCAATCTAGGTTAGAAGATTAAAGGAACAAAAATATTGAAAATATTTAAGAACAAACACTGTGGTCTGATATATTCAAAAGCCTAAAAATCTTGCATCTCAAGATCAAAATTTCAGAAGCAGAACTCTAAATATTCATAAGTAGCAAGATCTTCACTAAATCTCATCACCTCACTCAAGACAACAAAACTAAACCTAGTCAGGTATATAGTTATTCATAATGAAGCAGTTTGAAGAGACAACCAGATTATAACATTTAACCCTGAAAGTTTTATTTTGTAAACCTGTTTATATGGAGACAAGCTCTATATCTAAAAGTGCAGATTTTTAAAAATTTCCTTTGCCATTTGGGGGATGGAAACGCATCCCTGATTTGTATATTAAAGCACAAGCATCTGTCCTACTGATGATATTCTAGGGAAGCACATTAGCATAAAATTTAACGATGTCAAATAAGTGGATGTGAAATAGGGACTGCGTAAAGACACTATTTCCAAGGCTGACAGAAACATCACTGTTTAGAAATGCAAATGAAACCATTATGTTCAATAATTATATGAAAATATGAACAGTTCAGCATGTTTTCCAGCCCTGATGGCGGTTAATGGGATGTACGCTTATGTAAATAACTACTATTAAAGCTAATGCTGAAAAAAACTAATAAATTCATACTAAAGCAACTGATTTAGTATGCTTTTAAACCCCAGCAGTGCTCACTTATTAGAAAAGAGTGCATTATTATGTTTAGAACTCATTACTGCTACAAGTCACTGCAACTCCATCAATTACCATGCATTAATGAAAATGGGACACATACAAAAAAAATTATTGCCTCTCAGCAGTTTTCTTTAAAGACAAAATCTGGGGGTATTACCATCATGGGGCCTTGTAGGAAACTTATCCACATGATAATCTTTATTACTAAAACAGTACTTCCAACACTATCACCCCATGGTATTTTGATCATAAGAAAGGCTAACCTTTATGTAAAATTATCAATGTTTTACAAGATTGACCATTTTAAGCATCAATAAGAAAATCTTTGCATTTGAATTGCATTTCTAAAAACTTTTACTAACATATATTTGGCACAGTGTCCATTTTTTGTAGGAAGGCTAAGAAATGAAAATATATAGCGGTAATCCTAACAGTAGAGATGGATGGTTTCATTCTAAGTTGGTTCTGATACAACAGAGAAATTCCACTCAGTTCTTCACTTATGTCTCAATATATTCTGTGTAACCAAAGGATTAAATTTTTAAGAACAATCCTTAAACTTCATGCTTGGCCACAAGCTAGACATTCTTGCATTAGACATTAATATTTAGTACAAGTGTCGGGAAGTTTTAAAAATTCTTGTTCTTTAAAATTCAAGTTTAGCTGGCATCTTACAGCAAAGAAATGCTGACAGAGCAGAAATTCAAATACAGAATATATGCCTTTGCTCTCATTCTACTTCTGCCAACTTTCCCAATTTATTCTGTTTCCTTAACATATGTGATTTAACCGATCCTTCATCCTTTTCTAGCATTCAGGAAACAGAAAACATTTCAGCACCTACTAAATGTGAAATATATCTGCTAAATCTCAAACACAGTCTTGTTATATATAGTGAGTATATGTTAATTTTTAAATTACAACTGTCACACTAGTCCAATCATTTGCAGCTTTAGTTCTCACATGTTTATTCATCTTCTAAGAAACTTTTATTGCAATTTAGATATACTATCACCAGGTGGTAGTAGAGTGACAGATTATGCAGATTCAGCAATAAAGTGCAAATTTTCTCCCAAGAGTCAGATATTCTCTGATCAAGCAACTTTCACTTAATAATATATTCATGTAACAGGTATTTATTAAATACATACTGAGTACCAGGTACTGTATTAAATTATCAGTGTATAATAGTGCACAAGCCAGAAATCATGTCTTATGAAGGAAACAGATAATTAATATATAATAGAAGGTCATGTGCTATGAAAAAGCAATGTCCATTCATGATTTTAAAAAGAAAAACAATAAAAGAAAAACTTCTTCACAAACCAGGAATAAAAGATAAATTCCTCAATGTGACATAAAGGCATCTATCACAAAGTAAAAATCTACAGCTAACATCAAACTTAAGAATGAAATATTTAATCTGAATGCAGGTATGTCAAAAAAAAAGAATGAAATATGTATTTCTCCCTAAAATATGGAACAAAAAAAGAATGTTCTTCCTCATTACTTCTACTTAATACCTAACTCAAGGTATTGCAATAAGGCAAGAAAAACAAATAAAGGGCAAAAAGATTAAAATGAAATTAAATTGGGTTGGGTGTGGTGGCTCATGCCTATAATCCTAGTGCTTTGAGAGGCCTAGGTGGGAGAATGGCTAGAGTCCAGGAGTTTAACACCAGCTTAGGGAAAATAGTAAGACTTCGTCTCTACAAAAAAACCAAAAAAATAGCTTAGCACCTGTATGTAGTCCCAGCTACCCAGGCTGTGGTGAGTCAAGATTGTGCTATTGCACAGCAGCCTGGGTAATAAAGTGAACAGAGTGAAACCCCAACTCAAAAAAAAAAAAAAGGAACTAAAATTGTTTTCATTTGCAGATGACAGGATTAACATGACTACAAATAAAGTCCTGAAGGATCTGTAAAACAACTATTAAAATTAATACATGAGAATTAGAAGGTTAAAAGATAGGAAATCAACTATATTTCTAAGTTTAACAACTGAAAAATAAAATTAAAACCAAATTTAGAATAGGCTTTTCAAAATTAACAGACTATATCCTGCTGAATAGAATGTACACATGATGGCTAAAGTTTAGAATGCCAAGACAGAAAAAGTATGACACACTAAAAGCTATGAAGTCACCATATTTGCCTCAAATTGCTGGCACCAGATGACTTTTACATGAAAAATAAATAAACATATCTTGTTTTGATTAGTCACTTTGGCCATTCTTGTTATTTGCAAGAAAGACTAATCCTGACACAGGTTATTCATAAAACATTCCTATATAGGTTTCATCCAATCGTTGCCTTTTGAGCTTCATGTCTACATTACTTTCCTTGAGATCTCTACCATTCCAAGTCAGAACAACATATGATGCTGATACCCCTTAGCAATTCAGAGCTGGCTTCTTTTAGCAACAAACTTCCTTAACAACTGCTTAAAAAATTTTAAAGGGATGATCTCTCACATAGTCAAAACACATTTTGTTTCAAACATGTTATCTCTTCAAAAACTAGAAAGCGAGTTACTCTCTAGGCAACAGAAATCTGAATGAGGACTCTAAAGACAAAAAAAATCTTCAAATAGAAGACAACATCTGAAATAAATGAAAACATTGGAAAGATTTTTCAAATATGCTTCTACATCCATTTTGTATGCTGTAAACTTTTTCAGGGCAAGAAAAAATATATAGATCTTATATTTTTATAGAACTTTATAGTTCTAAAAAAAGTTACATATTTTAACTCATTTGATCATCTTATGTGGTAAATAGTTCAGATATTATAAACATGTTAAGTACAATGAAATTAAGATTTGCAGAGTTTCTAGGCAGAATTTAGTCAAAAGACCAAGTAGTAGAATTCTGGTGCCCTTTCCAAAATACTACAGTGTTTCTTGTTATGTTACACATTGAGGTAAATCGTATTTGAGACATCCAGTTTCTAACTAACTAAAGGTTTACCACAGGGTTTGCTTTCCATATGATTTTTTTAAAAAGCTGCATTAACAGCATCTCAAATTACTTCTCTGCCATGTTAAAGTTCTACATAATGTTACATGAAGAATAGACTTCTAAATCTGTATCTCTCTGATTTGTTTTGTCAGTTTCCTGTGTTTATCTGTTTGTATATGGCCAAAAAATAAAACATACACATCATACAATCACTTGAAAAATTGACCAACTGAAACACAAGTATTATCATTAGATATCTGGATTTTCCAGGCAACATTATTTAGAAATTCAAGAAACTGCTTGAGACAGTTAGGATAGAAGAGACTTTCTCTATTTAGCCCAGTTCTTAACAAGCTTAAGAATTGACGAAAACAAGATATTCAATAGCCTGAGATGTCTGCATTAAGAAAAGATAATAAAACTTGGGAGGAGGTGGCAAGCCTTACCACTTTATCTATAGGGAGACACAGTTCAGATATTTTGTTGACTTCTAATTATTTCATTACTATACCATAATTAGCTTTCCTATTTTCAAAAAATTATAGAGTTTGGAAATGTAAAAATCTTGGGCATAACAATTTTTTTTAAAGAAATGTTATTGTACAAGTCTCTAACTGAAGTGATAGTACTACCATCTGAATAATTTAACTGTTCATAAGTGAAGGCCATCCTAAGGTGAAGAACACTAGGACAAATTTGCTACTGATTAATAATAAAGTCATTCATTATATTCTTCGAGTCAAAAGCAATTACAAGCTGTAGTATGGCAAATGGATTTGGCTGAAGAGATTATTCTAGAACAGCTTTTAAGGGAGATCAGTAATGTAAAAGGCTAAACAGAATAATGAACTCTCCTGAACAATAATTATGATGAGATTGATTTATTGAAAGTCTATTTCTTCATGTAAGAACTGTTAAAACTTTCCAAAGTAATTTTAAATGATGCTACACAAATTTAGTACCATTTACCCAGTACAGAACATTACTAAAAAAAAAGTTTTTAATTAAGCAAAAATACAGAAAAATAAGTCTTTTTTGAATTTCAGTCTGCTGAGTTTATCGACATGTGGGCATCAAAAACAAATGAACACTTTAGCAACTAGGGCTGTTTTTGAAGCCCCAATCCACACGTGTTTGAATTCTAGTATCACTCACTACAAAGCAACATACAAGTTACTCTCTGGGGGTGCTAAGGTTCCACATTTGGAGCCTCTAGCAAGTTAGAGAAATCAACCAAGCAAAAGAACCAGAGCAAAAATCAAGCGAGGAAAGTTAAACTATCTATTTATTATACAATATTAAAAGGGGCTCAGAGAGTAGGGCAGAGAGATCTCTAAAAGCAAATCCTATCCAAAAATAATTCCAGATTATATTTTTAAAGCAATAGCCAGGTATGGTGGCCCACATCTGTAATCTCAGCATTTTGGGAGGCCAAGAGGGATGATTACTTGAGGTCAGGAGCTCAAGACAAATCTGGGCAACATAGTGAGACCTCATCTCTACAAAAAATACAAAAATTAGCTTGGCATGGTGTTGTGTACCTGTAGTCCCAGCTACTCGGGAAGTTAAAACTGGAGGATCATGCTTCAGTCCAGGAGTTCAAAGCTATGGTAAGCCATGATAGTGCCACTACACTCCAACCTGGGCAGCAGAGTGAGACCCTGACTTAAAAATAAATAGATAAATAAATAAATAAAATATTGTTAAAAAATTTGTTGACACCCAACAAGGAGAATAAAGATAAAGGGAAGTGATCAGAGAATGACATCTGAAAGTACACTAAAGATTAGAAACACTACTCTTCTACAAATATACTGAAAGGCCTTTTTACTTTATACTTAGAATTAAAAATACCAGCCGGGCTCGGTGGCTCAGCCTGTAATCCCACGCCTTTGGGAGGCTGAGGTGAGTGGATTGCCTGAGCCGGTGGGTTTGTGACCCGCCTGGGCAGGCGAGACTTCATCTCTACAATAAATCAAAAAATTAGCTGGGTGTGGCAGTACGCGCCTGTAATTCTGGCTACTCGGAAGGCTGAGGCGGAAGGATCGCCGGAGCCCAGCAGGTCGAGGCTGCAGTGGCCGGGAGCGGCCACTGCACTCCAGTCTGGGCAACAGAGTGAGACTCCAACTCAAAAAATAAATAAATAATAAAATAAAATAAAATAAAAAAGAATTAAAAATACCAAAGAAGTAAGTACATGTTAAATACTTAAATACTGTCTAAGTCTACTCAGACTGCCATAACAAAATACCATAAACTGAAGCATTTAAATAGAAATTTTTTTTGCTTATGGTTCTGGAGACTACAAAGTCCAGCATAAGGTCTGGCAGAGTTTGGCTTCTGGTAAGGGCTCTCTTCCTGGCTTTTATACTGCTACCTTCTATCTGTGGCCTCACGCAGGTTGAGGTGCAAGGCGAATGTGTGGTGTGGGGAAGAGATCTCTCTCTTCTTACAAGGCCACAGTCCTATAGCCTTATTGAGGACCCCACAACTATGGCCTCATTTAACTTTACCTTCTAAAGACCCTATCTTCAGCTACAGTCCCATTGAGCATTAGTGTTCTGATGCATAAATTTTGAAGGCAAACAATTCTGTCCATAGTAAATGCTAAAATAGTAAATTCAAACATAAATAGATGAACTTTGCTAAGCCTGGAATAGAGGGTAAAGGGGCTGAAAAGCCTAATCCCCTCTCACTGTACTTCAAAAAATATAAGTTTAGTAGTTAGATAAATTAATTAGAATTTTTTTTAAAGATTTGTCTCATTCTCACAGAACAAAAACTGAAATCATAAAGCAGATCTTTAAAATCTCTTCCAGCTTAAAATAAAAAACATTCCTTCAAACAGATGCCCTTTGGCTAGAAAATACCTCCTTTTCTTCACAGTCTTCACTTTCTCACCCTACTCAAGCCTAAAGCAAGTCATTCTTATTCTTCTAGAACGTCATTGAAATGCTCCTGTATTCAAAGACACAAAGGTATAAAGTATCCAAGAGGCTCTTCTAAGCTTTCTTACTAAAAACTCAGGACTTTTGCAAGTGTACCACAGTTGCCAAATAACCATAAAAAGACACACAAGTTAGGATGGTTGGTACAGGTATGAGTGCTAAGACTCAAATACTATTTAAAAAATGTATTGGGGAAGATATTTTAAAGAAATCTTGATGAAGGAAGCCAGTAAAAGGAGCAATGACAAAGAAACAGAAATAAGCCATAGTAAGTAGGAAAAAAAAAAAAAAAATCAATGAGTCTTTCCCAGCTGGTGTGTAGGGACGACACAAGAGGACTATCAAAATAAAGGTCACGTGTTTTTTGACATCAGTAATGGAGGGTCTGAATGCCAAAATCAAGAATATGCATTTGATCCTTTAAGCCATAAGAAGCAAATAGTGTGAAAGGTATAAAAAAGTAAGTGATATAATAGAAACAGTCCTTAAGAAAGATTAATCTGGCAGCATTAATGGAATGAACTCAAAGGACAGTTGGAGAGAATGGAGACAGGGACACAAGGACACCATACAGTAATACAGGAACAAAATGAGGTGACAGTGAAAACAGCAAAGAATAATATTTCAGAGAAAAAAGGGAAAAACTTGGTGACTAAATGGAAAAGTCAAAATACAGGAAAACTGCTAGAACATTCTACATATCCGGATTTTAGGGTATACCTTTTTGAGTATCAAAACAAATGTTTAACAAGCTTTGGATAAAAAGCACTGTAAAATATATTACAAATTTGTATAAAATTGTGCTTTAACTAAGAAGCAGTCTAGAAAGGTTGGGCTCATTGATATTTATATCACTCACTACAGCAGAATAATTTGGAATAGTGGAATAAACACAATATTGTGACCAGCCTGGGTAGCATGGCAAGACCTCATCTCTACAACAAGAACAAAAATTAGCCAGGAGTGGGGGCATGTACCTATAGTCTAGCTACTTGGAAGGCTGCAGTTGGAGGATCACCTGAGCCCAGCAGGTTGAGGCTGTAGTAACCATGACTGGGTGACAGAGTGAGACTCTGACTCAAAACAATAAAAATAAATAAATAAATAAGAAAGAAAAAAGCACAATACTTGGTGTCAAAAGATTTCACTCTTAGCTCTGCAATGGGGCTGTTTCATTACCTCTCTAGACCTGAATCTTCATCTGTAAAATGAGAATAAGAGTACCCTAGTCACCACTCAGCAGGCACAAATGGTACAAGTGTCCCCAATCATAGAGATGCAAAGATAAAGCAGAGCACAGATCCCTTTCACTCTTCCATTGGGCCTCTAAGCAGCCCAAGCACTTGCAAACCTAAAGAAAACCATCAAAACCCCAACAAACAAAGGCAAAGAAATGAGAAACAGAGGGACTGGGCAACCCATCCCTCATCCATATTAATAACGGTAAAAATGAGAATTGTCATTTCAGCTGGTGCCCACTAAACATACGGCACGGCTGGGTTCTTTACACACATAAAGAGTCTATCAAATTTCAATAGGTCTGCAAGAAGGCATTATTAGTTATTCATATACTATAGATGAAAAAAGAGACTCAGAAAATGTTCCCAAGGGGTCAGACAAGCTAGTCAGTGCTGAAACTGGATTCTGGTTCTAAAGCCCACCATGCTTTCTTCATTGCCACTACCCTGGCTACGCCAGTTAAAAGTAAAGTCAGCAATCATTAGATCTTAGTACTTTCCTTCTGTGAGCTTTTGATACCACTGTTGATCAGAGTCAAATGTTCTAGATATACAATTAGCTCATCAAATATTAATCAACTTTTCTAATGGCTATATCTTCTGTGTCTTATACTATTACATGCCAACATGTCTCAGAATTGTCATTGGACATATTTCTCGTTAAGTTTCAGATTTATCTTTGCTTTCACACTCACTCAGACAGGCAAAAATCTACTATGTTCATCAGACTGCTTGGCTGTGTAAATGACATATTCATTTACATGGTTAAGTTCTCGGGAAACAAGCTTTCTTTGTTTAAAGAATGAAAATTACCAGTTGTTATATTTTAATAATAAATTCCCAATTTTCTTTAAGAATAAATCCTTCAAAAGTCTGATCCTAATGCAAACATGTAAAATATCTTTTCCTTTTTACTAAGGCAATGGTCTGTATTTGTACAGTTGATTAATAAATCAAGTTATTAGAACTTTTAAAACAAAGAAATCCATAAATGTGGTATAACCTATCTTTAAAATGCCAAAAACCAGAATTCATGGATATAGCTTCCTACACTGAAACAGACTTTAAAATGATCTGAAATTATCTGATTTCATGTACATGAAAGAATCTGAATCATTCATGTATGATAGGTAAATGTATTCGTAGTTAAAATTATATTGTTTTAAATTATAACCTCATTTTATGTTTCTAAGTTTTATAGCGTTTTATGTACTGTAAAATCATCTATATTAACCTTTGACAGGTTTATTCTGGTAAAAGAGATTTGTACCTGAGCAATCTACTTGGAATAAAAATCATTGATGTCATTTTTAAAAATCATGTCTTAGCTGGGCTCGGTGGCTCAGCCTGTAATCCCGCGCCTTTGGGAGGCTGAAGTGAGTGGATTGCCTGGGCAGCGAGACTTCATCACTAAAATAAATCCAAAAAAAAAAAAACCAGCCAGGCGTGGTAACACATGCCTGTAATTCCAGCTACTTGGAAGGCTGAGGCAGAAGGATTGCCAGAGCCCAGCAGGTCGAGGCTGCGGTGGCCGGGAGCGGCCACTGCACTCCAGTCTGGGCGACAGAGTGAGAGTCCAACTCAAAAAAAATAAAAAGTAATTAAAAAAAAATAAATAAAAATCATGTCTTCCTTTCTCTCTCATTTGACAAAAAGTTCTTTTGGTGATTACAAAAATCTTAAACCAATTATATTACCCAATCATTTAATTTTTTATAACGGTCAAAACCATTTACTCCAATCTTCATTCATAATAAAGAAATATATGCTCAAGCCAAGTTTCTTTTTACCATATGTAAAATCAGTCTACGCCGCACGTTGAAGTATCTGACTCTATTTTATGCCTTTTCTTTTCCTTTTTAAGCTTATGAGATAGCTCATGAGTCAGCATACTCTTTCTGGAAAGGATCAAATAGTAAATATTTCAGGCTAGGAGAGCCACAGGGTCTTTGCTGCAATGGCACTGCGGCTGGTCCATAAATGCAGACACAAACACATAAAGGAAAGGGTGTGGCTGAACTGAGTCAGCCCCTGCTGGATTTGGCCCATGGTGGTACTGTGCTGACCCCTCGGCTAACATGGGGAAAACATGAAAAACAGTATCACTACAGTCACCCGGGGTATCTTAATGTTTAGCCTGACAGAAGAAACCATTCATAGACATGCTAAGTTTAGAGTGCTTCAGCACTGACTGAACTAACCTTGACCCACAGAGTGCTAAATATAATAGTGCAATGAAATTAGATTCTACTTTTCGAAGTAGCCACAGAATTTTTTAAATCATTTTACCAAACAAGGACCCACTCTAACTGTGGCCAGGTTTTCTAAATTGTCCACTATCAATCTCTCTCACCTTCTTTCCCCAACTCATCCCAATTCTACTGGATGCTAGACACACCTTTTGTCCCAAGAAGGTCAAGGTTTCACCACTTGCTCTCTATAGAAAAAGTAAATTCTCTCTCTTCTACGTCTGCTACCAGAGTTGAAGGCTGACTTCATTCCCAAGCCTCCTCTCCCTTGCTGCCTCTCACTATACAAGCTGGACAAACTAAATGATATCTCAGCCTCCTTTGCAGCTTAGCATGGCCATATAATAAAGTTCAGGACCATAAATATCACATAAAGGAATACTGGGTGGGGATCAGGGGGTGCTTTCCAGAGTTTTTATGTTCTAAAAAGGAGAAAGTCACAAGTGCCAGGACCTTTTCCCCCTCTTCTGCCTGTCTTAATGCAAATGTAATGCCTGGAACTGGAGCAATCATTAGAAAAAAAATAGAATTGTAGAGTTGCCAGCACTGCAAACTTCAAGCCACTGAATCAATGCCAGAGGTCATCATCTCCAGAGTTCTTGTTATATGAGAAATGATAGGTCTTGTAAATTGAATTTTTGTTGCAAATAAAAGCATTCCTAATCTACCATTTTTTGGAAGTGCTAGAGTCCTGAGTCACTACTCCTCCTGAGAAGTAAGTGAAAGAATAAAACTGCTGAGCACTTTGTTGTGAACTCTGACTAAACAGCACTCCTTTAAACCTAGACAGAAAAGTAGCAGGAAGAAAAACACAAAAGACTGTCTAGCCTGAGGG
Organism: Carlito syrichta; assembly: GCF_000164805.1. Classification (NCBI taxonomy): domain Eukaryota; kingdom Metazoa; phylum Chordata; class Mammalia; order Primates; family Tarsiidae; genus Carlito; species Carlito syrichta. The sequence goes on from NW_007245964.1 coordinate 199,552, forward strand.
TTAACATCTGAGGGCAACGAAGTCAAAGTGGGCAAAGAAAAGAGAAGGCCAGAGATAATTATCCAAAAAAGTACTTCTTTAGGAGTGTGGAGTCAAATAAGCCTGCTTAATGTTCTCCTGAGCAAGTCAAATATGAGAATGCTGAGAATATTAATTTCCTATCATGAATGTCCACTGATTGGAAAATAAAAGTTCAGGACTCTTTTTAATAGTTATAGTCTTGTGTTTTTCAAACTAATTAATTTATCTTTATGCTCCCATTTCTCTGGTATTCAGGCTTAGTTACAGTCAATGTATGACCATCTTTGAAATAATTATTGATAATCAAGTTAATTATAATACTGCCAATAAGGACAATGGTTCTTTCAGGCATTCTCATACATCTATTCAGGATAGATGGCGGATCCATCACTGTAACTCAGGGACAGTCACTTCTCTTCTACATCAATGCCACTGCTTTCAGAAATATGCTTATTTTAACTCACATATCCCTAAAATATGTTTTTACTTTACTTTCTTACAAACAATGCTACACACACACACACACACACACACACACACACACACACACCCTTCTAGTCCTAAACTCAATAGTTTTCTGCTCCATGAGAATTGTTTGATGGTTTTACACTGCAGTGTAAACACATATCAATTATAAAACCTATATATTACAAAGGATTTTTTAAAAACTGTTATGATTTCAGAATAGAATTCCTTAGGACTGCCAAAGCTTTACAGTAGTGGGACAGAATTTGATAAAGTTCCAACACTACATTTTAATGCCCAATTTCTTATTGTCTTTTTTGGTTGACAGATATGTGCTTTGCAGCATTACAGCAGCAGCACAACAGCTGGGTGGCCTTATCAAGCACAAAGGAAGCAACAGCACATGCTGTTAAGTGTCTTCTGATTGCCTGGAAATGGCAGCAAATGCAGATTTACTCCCTGTTATAAATTAGAACAATTATTTCTCTGGAGTTTACATTTTCTTCATGAAATAGTCAAACATGATGCACGTTAAAAAAGAGGACTTTCAAAAAGGATATCTTCCCTTTCTTTGATGATTAGTTCATTCTGTTCTTCCAACTGCCTGATCTTCTTTTCAAATGATTCCTGCTCAGCTTTCAGTCGCTCTTCTGTCACTTCCTTTTCCTCACTTACTCTGAAAGAAATACAAATATGAAAAAAAAAGCCTATCAGAATAAAATTAAATATGTACCTACAGCTCCAGTTTACCAAAACTAGATTTTTTTTTTCAAAGATATGCTGAATTCTTCAGGGACACTCTGTTTTGCTTTATTGGTTTCTTTCTTTTTTTTTTGAGTCTGAGTCTCACTCTGTCACCCAGGCTGCAGTGGCAGGATCATAGCTCACCATAGCCTTGACCACCTGGGCTCAGGCAATCCTTCCATCTCAGCCTCCTGAGTAGCTAGCACTACAGGCACATGCTACCATGCCCAGTTAATTTTTTAATTATTTTGTAGTGACAAGGACTCGCTGTGTTTCCTAGACTGGTCTTGAATTCCTGGCTCAAGCAATCCTCCCACCTCAGTCTCCCAAAGTGCTGAGATTACAAGCATGAGCCACTGTGCCTGGCCTGAAGTTGTTTTTTAATTTTATATCTTATAAGGCAGTCTTCCTCAGCTTTGTAATAAAATATCCATGTAATTTTTACATTAAGAGTATTTCCAATCATCAGAAATACCTTCAATACAGAAAGTCCTATGCAGAATACAAGTGCCAAATTATAATCTAGGACAGAAAAATATTCCAATTTTTAAAACAAGGTTTCACTTTTTCATTATCAAACTGGCACAACCAATTGACTTTTATTTAGACCTTTTCTATACTTTTGTTTAAATCCTACCAATGAAATGAACAACATATATTTTAAAATATTTTACTAAATATACATAGGCAACTTTACTTTTTTTCTGGGTACTGATGCTCTGCATTCCTTAGTAGAATATAAATAAATGGACCAAAATAAAAAGATGTATTAACATAAAGGAAGGTCTGTGCTACATTTATTTTTAGTCCAAAAAAGAATAACAAAGATAAAACATTGAGCACAAAAATCTGTATATTAATGTTTAACTCTGAAAAGCATTCCAACTTAACCAAACCAAAGTGATGGTATCTGACAAAAGAACAGAGGAAGAATAAAACCTTAAAAAAAAAAAAAAAAGTCCTGAACACCATCACCAACACTAAAATTCACTGAAGTATATATTAGGACAACTCTAATTTTCATGCTATTCTGTGTGCAGAGACATTAACCCTGAATTTTTCTGTTACTGGTAACAGAGAATTTCTATTCCTCCAAAGAAGATGCAACACCTTTATCCCACAAGATCACAGGGACGATGTAAGTGAAATCCACAGGGAATCTAAATCTTTTGTTTGAGCTACTGAACTTACTTTCCTCAGATCCCTACTCTACCAGAGCAACTTCTGTATAACATGAATTCCATGGTGCCTGCCCTCTGGTAGAGATATTGAAATTAATAAGATAACAACGGAAATCAGAATCTTAAATGTTCAAGAGTTGATTGTAATTTTTCTTTGAAATAATTTCTGTGAAAGCACAGAGCACACAGTAGTAGTCAGTGAATAGGTTTAGTTTTTCTGGCTTATTATGGCATCGTAGTCATTTCTCCAACCTATATTTTTATGTTTAGCTTACCACTAGGTGCATGAATGGGACCCAGGCTCTTCTTTCAAAGAGGGTAATCTCAAAGACTAATACATTTACAAAGAATCCAGACAACTAAACACATATGCACCTCTGAAGAGGGTTTATACTCTCTTATAAGGTTATCCTGCCTCCCTGTTCCTACTGCTCTATAATGCCTTTCCTTTTCCTGCCATTGCTCTCAAGCACACTTGAACTAACAACTTTCAAAGTAGCTTTGACAAAGTCTGCTTATATCCCTGGGCATCATTACTCTCACTCAGAAAGGAAAGACTAGACAACTCTAAAAAGCCTTTCTGACTGAAGTTTTAGAATTTCCTTCATTATATTATAAATATCTTGACTACATGTATGCCCTTTATAAATATGCAGAGCATTTGTAAAGAAGTAAGAAAGAAGTTATCAAACCTTTGGGCAGGGAACAAGGCTTATAATACTATAATTTAGGCAAAATCTGTGCCCATAGGATGACAGAGGAAGAAGCAGATAAGGGAAGCATAAAGATGTGAAATTTGGCATGAGACTACATAAATGCAAAAGAAAGAAAGAATGAATCTGTAGGATTTTTCATAAAACAAAGATGAAGTAATAAGTGCTGCTATACACAGGTCAAGTAGCCCTTATCTGAAGTGCTTGGGACCAGAAGTGTTTCAGATTTCCAATAGAGCAGAGAATAAAACACACACACACACACACACACAGTGAGTACTGTATGCATTCTTGGCCCCTGAGGGCATCATAAGAAGCCTGCCCTGTGCACATGACATTTTATTACTTCCCCTTGTGGGTGTTCTGGTGTGGTGAATCTGGGCGTGCTGGAGAACGCTGTATCATGGCTGCAGGTGGGTGGAGGGGCTTTATTCCTTGGGGACACAAGCTGAGTAAACTTTGTTGTACCCCTGCATTTGGACTGTAATCTCTGTCACATGGGGTCAGGTGTGAAATTTTCTGCTTTTGGCATCATGCTGGTATTCAAAAAATCTCGAATTCTGAAACACTTTGGATTTTTGGATTAGAAATACTAAATCTGTATTGAGAGGAGAGAATAAACATTGTCAAGGTGAAAAAATATGTAGCAAAATCTCTCCCTGTTTAGACTGGTAAATTCTTGAAGCCATAACTGAAGAGGAAAATCCATAAGTAGATAAGAGAACATTTATTTTCACTTATGTATTTTAAAATATTTTAGGAAAATATCATCACGATATTCAGTGCAGGGTATCCAAAAGGGATCTAATAAATGGTTTTCTGTGGTTTCAGTCCCATTCACAAAGGCCACATATAAATATGAAAAACGCCACAAAGATTTGTTTCTTCACTAAGCAATGCTATAGGATCATGACAAACAGTAACCAAAAAATAGATTGCAAAACTGACCTGTTTAATCTAGATGCTGAGATTATCTACAAAGCCCAGTCAGGTCAGCACATACAGGTATACTCCAGTATTTACTCATTTGCTTGAAGGAGATCCATTAAACCTCTAGGATCAGCAAGGGCAAAGATCATCAGACCACTAGGGATCAGTGGGCACAAAGGCATATTCCAGAATGCCAGTCTGTGATGAGCTTCTTGTAAAACTTAAAGATACATAAAATCACTCTTTTCTAAATTTCGTTTCTGGGGTGTGTTTGAAAGGTTTGTTGCTAGGTTATTAAACAAGGCTTTATTTTTTAATCTTTTCTGTTACTATGCTATGCAACTACCCTTTAGCAATGATTATGTTCTGGAAGGCTATAAAATTAACAAGCTGTATTAAGAACAAAGGGCAACACTTCTTCTCTAGTCCTGTCTAAAGACACACATGGCTTCTTTGTGGTCCATTAGCATAGTTAATATGAGCAAGTATATTACTACGGATTTTAATGCAGAGGACCTGTCAATCATGTAAACTCAAGGTTTGATATCTACTATGAGCTCTGTTCTTATGTTCAATATTTCAAATGAAGTGGACATACAAGAAAATATGTGGTATCATGATCTATATTTTTTTATCTAAGCATTCTCAGACTACAAAGTAACATTAAAAAACCAAATTCTCTACCTCATTCTAGAAGACAGTAGTTAGTCCCCACTTACACACGGCTTCACTTTCCTCAGTTACAGTCACCTGAGGCTAACAGTGGGCTGTAAACATTACATGGAAAATTGTGGAAGTAAACAATTCTTTTTTTTTTTTTTTTTTTGAGTTGGAGTCTCATTCTGTCGCCCAGGCTGGAGAACAGTGGCACACTCATGGCCATCCCAGTATTGACCAGCTGGGCTCCGATATCCTTCCACCTCAGCCTTCCAAGTAGCTGGAACTACAGGAGTACGCTCCCACGCAAAGCTAATCTGATTTATTGTAGAGATGAGGTCCCGTCAAGTTGTCTGGGCTGATCTGAACCTGTAGGCTCAGGCAATTCACTCACTTCAGCCTCCCAAAGTGCTGGAATTACAGGCTGAGTCACCTAGCCCAGCCAGAAGTAAACAATTCTTAAGTTTTAAATTGTGTGTCCTTCATAGTAGCATGATAAAATCTAGGGCCAGCCCACTCCATCCTGCCTGGGATGTGAGTTGTCCCTTTGGCTAGTGTATCCACCCTATGTACGGTCCACATCCATAGTCACTTAGGAGTAGCTGTTTGGGTTATTAGACTGTATTGCAGTGCTGGTGTTCAAGTCATCCTTATTTAACTTTTATCACAGTACATTATAACTGTTCTACTTATTACCGTTGTTAATCTTGTACTGTGCCTAATTTATAAACTTAACTTTATCATAGGTATGTACGTGTAGGAAAATGCATAATAGAGTTTTAGCTGTCCACTGCAGGTCTTGGAACATACCTCTCACAAAAAAGGGGGGACTACAAAAGTTAACAAAATGAAAAACTAAACACAGAAAAGGGAAGTATATGAATATAGAATAAAAAGGTTAAAACTCTGGCCAGAGGATATATCCAGTATAGGTTAAATATTTACAAGAAGGACAATAACTGTTCATAAAATAAGAAATCACCATTGTCAGCATTTATATAATGCCTGAGAGTATTTCTCAACACTTTCCACAAAAGGTACTCTATCTAACAAGAAGGAGAATCCACATGCTTAGAGTTGGGTGGTGGGGCTGAAAATTATGCCTAAAGTACTGAATTTCTTTGAAGTTTTATGCTTTACCTTAAATATCTCTGCATTTTGTATTCTCTTCCATAAAAAAAAAATCTTGTTCACTTTAATATAAAAAGTGTTCCCATACTCAACTATTCTAAATTTTGTAGTAAAACTAATGTTCTAGAAAGAGATTCATTTTATGGCTTTGCATATCCCTGACATTTTTTTTTTTAAGAGATGGAGTCTCACTCTGCTGCCCAGGCCTGAGTAGAATGGTGCAATGTGGCTCACTGTAACCTTGAACTCCTGGGCTCAAGCAATCCTCCTGCCTCAGTCTCCCAAGTAGCTGGGACAATATGCATGTACTACCACACCCAACAAGCTTCTATTTTTTAAGACATGGAGTCTTGCTATGCTGCCCAGGTTGCTCTTGAACTCCTGACCACAAGTAATCCTCCCACCTCAGCCTTCACAGTGGCTGGGATTATAGGTACACCACTGCATTTGGCCATACTCCTGTAATTCTTCCATATACTCCAGATACGGGTACGTTTACACTAATGTGAAAGACAAAGTCAAGTCAGCAAATGTTCTATTCCAAACAGAATTACAGCTTACCTAATGTTCAATCAGTTAAGTTTTTTCCTCTAATTACTATCTCCCACTTGGGAACTGGGTATGCTGGTTGCATTTTGTAAATTGTGAATATCAACTTAGTGGGTAAGATTTAGAGAAGGAACGAACAGACTCCAGAGTATGCAAACAGAAAAAAATCATATTGTTTTCAAATAAATTATATTGTAAAAAAGAAGAGAGTTCATCATTAAGAAATATGTCAATCAAATCATCTTAACTCCTTCTTTACACCTTTTAACATTTGGCTGTTATTTATAATGCACTGCCTAAAGGAACACAAGTGATTTCAGGAATCACAAACATAGCAATCTATGTCCAAAAGGGCTTGAAGAACTACAGACAAATATCTCTCGTAAATGTAAAAAATACTCAACAAAATACTAGCAAGCAGAATCCAGGTACATAAAAAAAGGATTGTACATGGTGACCAATTGGGATTTATCCCAGGAATGCAAAGTTGGTTTAAGATTCAGAAATCAATTAATAGAATATACCATATCAACATAATAAGTGACAAAAACCACATGATCAACTAAGTAGATGCAGAAAGTATTTGAAAAATTCAATAGCAATTCATGATTAAACACACACACACACACACACACACACTCAATAAATAAAAAGAGAAGGGAACTTCTTCAACCTAATAAAGGTCATCTATAAAAAAACACACCTAACATCAAAGTTCATATTGAAAGATTGAATGTTTTCCCATGTTCAGAAACAAGCTAAATATGTCCGCCCTCACCACTTCAATTAAATGTAGTACCTAATTAACTGGGTGACTGACATGCTGAAGGAGATTTCCTAGTACAGGTCGAAGGTGCTGCCTGTTTTCTTCTTGGAGCTTATAGTAAACTGGGAAAAGAGAAAGGTAAACTAAAGGAAAGATTATTAAACCAAAATAAACCAGGACTTCATGGTTTCAAATATCTTCACTTTGTCTGTAGAGAAAAGCATGCTAAATTTAAGAAATACCTTAATTTAAAATATTCCAAATTTAAAATTTGGAAATTCCAAATTAAAGATACCACTAGGAAAAACATGCTCAAGGGATAAGGCCAAGGGTGAAAGTTCTGTTAAGACATCAGAGAGATCAAAGTTGATACCTCAAAACAGTCACATAAAAGACACTTTAAAGAGATTAAGGTTGAGTCTCACAAATCCTTTCAATCAAACAATAAAGCCTCCAGAAAGCTTACCAGGGTTTTAAGCTGCTGCGTTTTGTGATAACGTATTATACAGCCACAGATAATACAGATTTTGACATATTAATCAATTATTGTAAAAGTCCTCATCAGATTGTTCCAACACCTGTGCCATAACTACAGCTGCTTCTGGTACTCTGGTTCTTTTACACATGTTGTTTCCTCTACCTTTTCCTTTGTCTCATATTTTATTGATGTCTGGACATCTTGGGTACGACAGTAGAGGCTAAGTTAAATAATTTCTATACTTGGCAATGGGCTAGGTTTTTCATATAGCAGTTGGGTTAATCCAATCAGGTGTTAGGCTGATTTGAAGTTTATTGTTGCAATAGTTACCCACAGTGCACCACAGGCGTCAAACTTCTCCAGGTATAACTTTGCTTCAGGTGGGCCAGATGTTCCTTCTTAATGTCTGCTCCACCCTCAGCTTTATGCTTTCCCTCTTCGGGGGTCCATCAGATGAGCTTCTCATCCATACTCAGCTGCTACTTGTACTAGACATTTGTTAGGGAGTTGGGGTCTAGATTGGGGTTGTATTTTGCTTTGCTAATCAGGCCTGTGTTAATCAGAATCTGTATGCCTGAATCTCAGAAGTGCTCCTCTTCTTTTTTTTTTTTTTGAGTTGGAGTCTCACTCAGTCGCCCAGACTGGAGTACAGTGGCCGCTCCCGGCCACCGCAGCCTCGACCTGCTGGGCTCCGGCGATCCTTCTGCCTCAGCTTTCCAAGTAGCTGGAACTACAGGCGCACGCTACCACACGCGGCTAATTTTTTTTTTTTTTTTTGAGTCAGAGTCTCACTCTGTCACCCAGACTGGACTGGAGTGCAGTAGGCCACTCCCAGCCACCGCAACCTCGGCCTGCTGGGCTCCAGGGATCCTTCCGCCTCCGCCTTCCAAGTAGCTGGAACCACAGGCGCGCGCTACCACACCCGGCTCATTTTTGATTTATTGTAGAGATGAGGTCTCGCCAAGTTGCCCAGGCGGGTCTCAAACCCGCGGACTCAGGGAATTCACTCACCTCGGCCTCCCAAGGCACGAGATTACAGGCTGAGCCACCGAGCCCAGCAGAAGTGCTCCTCTTCTATAGTTCTCTCCCAACTCTGCCTTCCTCCAGGTTCTTTTTTTCCTCCCTCTCCCCACCCAGTGGTTTTGGAGTGTTCTAAGGACAATCGTTGATGTAGCTCCTCTTCCTCAATTTATGTTTTTTGCTACATAGGGCAGATAGAGAAGAAAAATTCAGGAAATATTTTGTTTCCATTCCATGGTAACTGCTGTTCCCCTCCTTCAGGCCTGCACCAAGATACTTTCTCAGGGCTCTGGCTGCCACATCCAACCTATAGAGGAAGAAGCCTACGCAGAGTTCAAGTTCTCCTCTGTTTGTTGCCTCAGGGGTTCTCCACTCTTACCTGCCCACATTTGTCCTCCATAAGCTGAAATCTTACCCATTTCCAGTTGTGTCTGCCCCAGGTAAGCCAGTGCTCACCTGTCTTTCCCTGTCAGCACAAGTCTCCCTGGATTTCAGGTGGGTTGCCCTCCAATCTTAGCTCTATGATTGTTTCAAGAAATGTCCCGGTCGTGCAGTTTGTCCCACCTTTTTAAAAACTTTAAGATTCAGAGCAACATTCTTTACAGTCATTTAAACTTACCTGCATAATTATTTACACATACTTACTTGCTACCTATTAATTTGTCTTTACTCTTATTTTTCTAATATTCCCTCTCAATTTCCAAAGCTGGAACAATTTTAGCAACAAAATAAGTAATAATATTAGATTATAACCCATAGAACTCTGATATTAATTATAAAGGAAGAAAAACAGCTTCACAGCTGAGAAACCTGGCAGACACCACCTTAAATCAGGTGATCAAGATTAACATTATCAAAAAAAAAAAGGCATGCTGATTTCAAATAGCCCCAGAAATGACATACTAAAAAGGCACAACACTGTTGTACTGTGGGCAGAAATGCATCATCTGAATCTAATAAAGGGAAAGCATCAGACAAATCCACATTGAGGGACATTCTACAAAATATACAACTCTTTAAAAGAGTCAAAGTTATGAAAGACTGAAAAACTATGACAAATCAGAGAAAACTAAGGAGATGTGACATCTAAAATCAATGTGTGATCCTAAACAGAATATTGAATCAGAAAAATTATACTAAGTGAAATGAAGTTTAGTTGATATAAGTACCAATGTTAATTAATACCTTAATTTTGGTAATTGTACTACTTTAATGCAAAATGTATGGAAAGCTGGTGAAGGATATACAGAAATACAGATCTTTTTTATTTATTTATTTACTTATTTATTTATTTATTTTTTGAGTTGGAGTCTCACTCTGTCGCCCAGACTGGAGTGCAGTGGCCGCTCCCGGCCACCGCAGCCTCGACCTGCTGGGCTCCAGCGATCCTTCCGCCTCAGCCTTCCGAGTAGCCAGAATTACAGGCATGCGCTACCACGCCCAGCTGATTTTTTGATTTATTGTAGAGATGAGGTCTTGCTGCCCAGGCGGGTCTCGAACCTGCGGGCTCAGGCAATTCACTCACCTCAGCCTCCCAAAGGCGCAGGATTATTTTATTTTTTTGATAAGGGTATTACTCTGTTGCCCAGACTGGAGTGCAGTGGCGAGATCAAAGCTCACTGCAACTTCGAACTCTTGGGCTCAAGTGACTGTCCTGCCTCAGACTCCTGAATAGCTAGGACTAAAGTCATGCGCCATCACATCTGGCTAATTTTCTAGTTTTTTTGTAGAGATGAGGTCTCATTACATTGCCCAGGCTGGTCTCAAACTCCTGGCATCAAATTATCCTCCCACCTTCGCCTCTCAAAGTGTTGGAACTACAGGCATGAGCCACTGTGCCCAGCCTGAAAATTCATTCGTAATTTTTCTATAAGTTTTAAATTACTTCAAAAGTTAAAAAGCAACAAACCCCATCCAAACATAAGCAGTGAGTGTATGGGGAAGGAGGAAGGAATGGAGTATCACAGAGGGATTTTACTTTATCTGTTACCATTTTATTTTAGATTTTTCAACAAAATAGTTTTAATATTTGTATAATTACAAGTAAATTAAATTATAAGAAAAGGCATACTACAGAATAAATAAACATGCAACTTTTGGGTCACTGCAAGAGCCAACATAAAATATCACTCAAGCATATCCATTTACCTGTGTTATGTCTTACAGTAATCAAGTACTTTAAAAACTATTAATATCAGAAAAAAATTCAGTATAACATGACAAAAACTGATTACCTCTTCCACAAATGCTTTGTTAAAGCAGATCATCACATAACAATTGATCAATAATTGTTTTTCAATCAAATCCTGAAAATTTATATAGTAAGAATAAACACTTTTAGTTATAAAGTATTAACCTGAGAATACTCAATTCTCAAATGTCCTAAATCCAGGCCATAGTTCCCATTTTGAGGAACCTAAGGGTTTTATAAGAATTTCTGACAACTTCTCCTCTCATCTTTCTCTTAGCTTAGAGATTCTTTTTTTTTTTTGGTGGGGGGGTCTTATGCTTTTTTTTTTTAAACGTATTTTTTATTTTAAAATTGTGGGGTACAGTTAAGGGTTAGGTATACAAATATGCATCGTTCAGGCACTCTTGTTGATAAGGGGTGTCCCCCCGTCCCCAGACAGATATTGACTACCATTAATCCCACCACCCTTGCCCTCCCCATCCTCCCTCATAGATTCCCACCACTGTCAATCCTTTTCTTATAGTATTACGATGGATGTTCAAGGTCCACTTATGAGTGAGAACATGTGATACTCAGATCTTTGTTGCTGTGAAAGATCACTCAGTATTATAGACTCTAGTTCCATCCAGGTTGCTGCGAAATTCATGATTTTGTTCTTTTTTATAGCTGCATAGTATTCCATCGTGTATATGTACCACATTTTTTAAATCCACATTTCTTAAATCTCTTTTAGCCCAGAGATTCTTACCCTGCTTATTTCAGGTCTAAGAAATCAGAATTCATTATAATAAATATATAAAAATAAACGATTAGAGAATAACCAGCATTTACAATCATGAAAACTGCCTGAGAATGGCTATAGCCTATACTTGCATATCACATGTACCTAGAGTGGTGGCCTTTCAACTTTTCATAACCAAAATTTGACCCATGCATAACTCTGAGTGGATCTAGCAAGGTCAGAAGAAAGCATCCACATTAACATGGCATTGTGCCTGTTTCTAGATGTCATGCAGAAGAGAAAAATAACTGCTACAGAAAAACTAACTTCTTTTAGGAAGTAGGGTCTGATCAGAACCAGGAGAAGGATTGTTGAGTGTACACTAGCTAATCAAAAGATGTTCTCTGAAGTGTAAGCTCAAAACAGACCATCTGAAAACAGCTGCTGGCATACTATCTACAGTGTCGATCTCTACTAAAGTTCAAAGAACACCTTTCTACCTAAAACAGATTCAACTTTCCTTATCTTTCCTTGAAATTTTCTATATAATCCATTGTTACAGCTACTGTATTCTACTCCTGCCACAAAAAAAAAAAAATTTCCATAATGGGAACAACACAAAAAAAACCTAAGCCACTAAAAAACTAAGGTCTAACTTTCCTATTGCACTGCAATATACATTTCAATATGAAAAAAAATTATGATCAGGTTTAAAAAAATAAAAGATCTGAATAAATATAAAATAATAATGATCTATTCATTTTACAATGAGAAACTAATGGTGCTACACTTTCTATTTTTCTTCTGAGAAATGTCAAGTAGAAATAGCAAACTGTCCTCTGGGAAAAATCAAAGTATCTGAGTCTAAAAAAGAACCATGTCCTCAAATGAGTTAGTGCACAAGTATTCACCAGGGAACCATGCATTATTTGACAGTACGGGTATTGGACATGAAATAGTGGTGGATTATTTTTTTTAAAGCTTCTTAGAACATGGTTCATATACATCAAAAATTGCAATTGTGGCCAGCATTATTTTAAAACTTTAAAACTTGTTCCTTTAAAGACTAAGTTTATAGTATAGTCTGTGCATTGGGTAGTGTATGGTACCTCTCCCCACCATAAAAAGTCTCAGTAACAAAAAACAAATGCAAATACGAAGAACTGTCACCATCTTTCATCACACACTACAATATTTTGCAAAGCCATTCATTTATCAAGTCCCTATAAATGACACTGCTTTTCCCATCTATGCAAACAATTCATTAATTCTACTGTAAAAGACTTTCTGAGGTCAGTTAATTCAGCAATCTTGAACAAAAAGAATTCTCTCTACCTAATACCTCCTCGAAAGATCAATCAATATTCCACTTATCCTTCTGCAGATGTAAATCAATGCTGGACACCTCAGGGAAACCTCTTCATTTGCGTGAAACCCATCTATCAACTCACCCCTCAGCACCTTCTTCCATAAGCTAATTTGTGATATCCCCAATTTATCTTTGTGGTATTTGTTCCCCATTGGCTTACACCTTGTGATTCACATTTGTATCCTATTCTTTTACAAGTGTAGTTAGCACAAGTGAAAATGTTCCCTGAGCATGTATATATTATTAAGGAGGCATCCATGGATTATTGAAAACTCATGCCAGGCATTTTTACCTACCAAATAACACAGTATTGTAGGTTCACATTCAGGTCAAATTTAACTATGAACCAGGGATCTTTTTCTTTTTTAATCTACTGGGCTTAATCAGTAAGTGTTTAACATAAGTTTCTAATCTGTTTTCATCTTGAGGCATATAACATCCTGTGCTGCCGGGCTCGGTGGCTCAACCTGTAATACCACGCCTTTGGGAGGCTGAGGTGAGTGGATTGCCTGAGCCCGTGAGTTTGCGACCCGTCTGGGCAGCGAGACCTCATCTCTACAATAAATCAAAAAATCAGCCGGGCGTGGCAGCTCATGCCTGTAATTCCAGCTACTAGGAAGGCTGAGGCGAAAGGATCACCAGAGCCCAGCAGGCGAGGCTGTGGTGGCCGGGAGTGGCCACTGCACTCCAGTCTGGGCGACCGAGTGAGACGCCAACTCAAAAAAAAAAAAAAATAATAATAATAATAATAATAATAATATCCTGTGCTTGTCACTACTGTTTCAACCTGTTTAAATGAATCAATTTTTCAAAATCTATTATGCAAATTATAAATTTTATTTATATCTTATATTCACATTCACTTTTATTTATATTTATGTAGACATTTTAAAAATTATTTCATACATTGCACCAATAAAGATACTGACTAAAGGCCAAGAACAATGGCTCATGTCTATAATTCTAGCACTTTGGCAGGCCAAAGTGGGAGGATTGCTTGAGGCCAGGAGTTCAAGATCAGCCTGGGTAACAGTGATACCTCAAAAAAGAAGAATGGCCAGTGATCACATTAGTCACTGGGGAAACATATATTAGTTCTGCAAGGAGAAAGTACTATTCTCATTAGTGTGGCTAAAATTTAAAGAAATTACAATATCAAGAGTTGATGAGAATACAGAACAATGGAACTCACATAAGTTGCTAGTGGGAGTGTGAAATGGTATAACCACACCGGGAAGCAGCTTGGCAGTTTCTTAAAAAGTGAAATATACACAACATATAACTGAACATTTATTGAAGAAAAATAATTAATGTCCATGCAAAGACTTGTACATGAATGTATATAGAAGTTTCATTCATGAAAGGCAAAAACTGGAATAAACCAAATGTTCATTCACAGATGAATAGATAAACAAGTAAAGGTATAGCCATACAATGAAATACTATTCCACAATAAAAAATGAACTACTCTTACACACAAAAAATTGAAAACAACTCAAAAACATGCTGTGAAATAAGCTAGATACTAAAGGACAAATATGATTCCACTTATATGAGATATCTACAACAGCCAAATTCACAGAGACAAACAGAACAGCAGTTACCAGGGGCAAGAGAGAGAGGAGAATGAGGAGGTATCATATCATGGGCACAGCTTCAGTTTGTGATGATGAAAAAGTTCTGGAGATGGATGGTGGAGATTGTTACATAGCATTGTGAATGTATTCAATGCCACTGAATTGTAGCATTTAAATAATTCCGGCTACTCAGAAGGCTGAGGCGGAAGGATCGCCGGGGCCCAGCGGGTCTAGGCTGCGGTGGCTGGGAGCGGCCACTGCATTCCAGTCTGGGCGACAGAGTGAGACTCCAACTCAAAAAAAAAAACAAAAATCAAAAAATCAAAAATAAATAAAAGTGGTTGTGATGGTAAATTTTTATCTATGTATATTTCACACATCTTCCACAAACCGGTAAGCTGAGGGAAAGAAGTCAGACAGTAAAAGAGCATATACTGCATGATCACTTACATGGTGCGCCAGAACATATAAAACCAAGCTATAATCATGGAAGTCACATTAATGGCTGCCTGAGATGAGGGGACAGAAGAGAGAATTAACTGTAAATGGTTTAGTGGTAACCTTTTGGAGTGATGTAAATGTTGTCTATCATAATAGAAAATGTTGTATATATTACATTTGTCAAAATTCATTGAAATATACACTTAAAATGGTACATATTATTGCATGCAAATTTCACTTTGATATGTTTATAAATAAACAAATTGAGAAGCAAGTAAGTAAGATTGATGAGGGAATGAAATGCATCAGAGTGGACGATAGTATTATAGACTATTCTTTCTAGGAACAAACTTATATTGTGGAATACAAAGAAGGTAATGCCAAGAGGGAAATATATGGTCAATGAAGTATTTTATTTTTTAAGTTAAAAGAGAAATGAGTATACTGAATGCCAAGGGGAAAACAGTTATTTGAAACCAGGTTGAAAATTCAGAGGGAAAAGAACATAATGACTTAAAATGTTTTGTTGCCAGTATTTGAAGTATATGAGATTTTGTCCTCTACATCCTGATTTCAACGAAAGTCTTACAAAAAAAAGGGGGGGGGAAATAACTTGGCAAGTAGAAGTAGAAAAAAGTAGACTGAAATATCCAATAAAGGAAACTTAGCAAATTCCAAGAAATCAAGAACATGGGATTCCTATATACCTGTATATTAATAGTAAATACAGTAATAATAAGGTTCTTCAGCAGTGTAAGCTGACCTTGTACTAACACACTGACCTGCAAAAAAATTACCAAAAAACTGGCATTTACTAGAAAGTAGAGTTACTAGTAAAACCAAAACAACACACCCTAATACCTCTGGTATTCTCCAAGCTTGGTCGCCAAAATAAAATGAATCAGTCAAGATAATAATGACAACTCAGGACCATTAATAAATATAGTCAAATTAATGGTAATAGCTTTTTCAATGCCACCGAATGTATTTGGTAAGGATATCCAAAGCCTTTGATGTGATAAATATCCTCATGACAAAATTATCTTCAAATACTGAGGATAACAAATATTTTCCCAATAAAAGAACATGGAAGTTATGAAAACTCTACTTTAGAAATCAGAACAGCCAAAGTATCCTAATGAAAGAGATTACTGTTTATCTCCTATAGCATATCAAAGTTAGACTAAGGCATGTGCTCTGAATTCTCACACACTATATTCTGGCCTCCCAAACATAACTTTTTAATTTTTAGATTGTTTAAGTCATCTTTTATGCTCCTAATTCTATGATTTAGAGTAAGGTAAATAGTTTGACTTCAGTCTTTTAAAAAGCTTCTACAGCCAGGCATGGTGGCTCACACCTGTAATCCCAGCACTTTGGGAGGTCGAGGCAAGAGGCTTGCCTGAGTCCAGGGGTTTGAGAAGCTTCTACAAATGTTATTTTACAAACATTACTTTAAAACTAGTACTATTTTGCCAACTTTTAGGTGTGGCCTCTCCCTAAGTTTAACTTTCTATTTTTCTTTTCTATTGTTTTAAGAGACAGGGTCTCGCTCTGTAACCTAGGCTGTAGTACAGTGGCATGATCATGGCTCACTGTGGCCTCAAACTCCTAGGCTCAAGTGATCCTTCTGCCTCAGTCTCCTGAGTAGCTAGGACTGACTACAGGCAGGTGCCACCATGCCTGGCTAATCTAATTTTCTTTTTTGTTTTTTTTGAGTCGGAGTCTCATTCCTTTGCCCAGGCTGGAGTACAGTGGTACGCACACTCACGGCCACCCCAGCGTCGACCTTCTGGGCTCCAGCGTTCCTTCCACCTCAGCCTTCCAAGTAGCCAGAACTACAGACGTGTACTACCACACCCGGCTATTTTTTATTTTATTGTAGAGATGAGGTTTTGCCAAGTTGCCTAGGCTGGTCTCGAACTCGCGGACTCAGGCAATCCACTCTCCTTGGCCTCCTAAAGTGCTGGGATTACAGGCTGAGCCACCGGGCCTGGCCTACTTTTTTTTTTTTTTTTTAAAGAGACAGGGTCTCCCTTTGTTACTCAAACTGATCTCAAACTCCTGGTCTCAAGCAATCCTCTCATCTCAGCCTCTCAAAGTGCTGGGATTATAGGTGTGAGCTATTGCACCTGGCGAACTTTTATAATACATATTAATACATTTCTCTATAGATATCTTGATTAAGTACAATTTTAAGACTCCAAAACTGGACATGTGTGCTGACAAAGAAATTATACATACAAAGTAGATGTACCTCATTCGCATCATTAAGAAACTGGGGGCCGGGCACGGTGGCTCAAGCCTGTAATCCCAGCACTCTGGGAGGCCAAGGTGAGAGGATTGCCTAAACTCAGGGGTTCGAGACTAGCCTGGGCAACTTGGTGAGACCTCGTCTATACAATAAATCAAAAAATAAGCCAGGTATGGTAGCAAGCCCTGTAGTTCCAGCTACTTGGAAGGTGAAATGGAAGGATCACCTGAGCCCAGCAGGTCGAGGTTGAGATGGCCATGAGCATGCCACTGCACTCTAGCCTAGGTGACAGAGTGAGATTCCAACTTAAAAAAAAAAAAAAGAAATTGGAACAGTACTTCCAAACAGCTGAGAACTATCATTGCCAGAATTCAAAATCCTTTATTTGAAAACATTAGGAATTAGCAAGATGACAACAGATATTCTTGTGATAGACTACAACAAAATGTTATTTTCTATTCAGATGCTGAGGCAAAACCAAAGGCAACTGCGATGCCTCTGATTACAACCTGCTTCAACAGTCGAGCTTAATTTCAAAATATTCCCTCTTGACAGATTCTGACTGCAACAAATATTTGCATCAAACAATTCTGAAAATTAAATAAATAAGAAAATATAAGTTGGAGAGTGGTTTGTTTCTAATGTTTCTTTCTTTTTTAACCTTCGTGTGAGTGTGTGTGTATCACAGAATCTTTTTCCTAAAACTCTTTGTTCCCATAAGATCAAATATATAAAGACATCAAAACATATTAGTAATTTTCTGGTTTCAAAAAGAGTTGTCTCTCATATAATAGTGCATTTTATATAAGGTTTTGTCTCACCTGGCCAGTTCTTTAATCAAGTTTGCAATACGTCTTTTGTCTTCAAGACATAAGTCCTTTAATGATGCACTCTTTATTTCTCCCCTGCAGGAATTCTAAAACAGACAAAAATCTGTTGGTTACACTTTTTTCTCTAAAAACAATTTTTTAAGTCAAAGAAAACTATTAAGCATGAAAAGTGAAATTTCTAAGAAATTTATCTGGTGGAACACTATGTACCTATTTCAATTGAAACCTACCGTGAACTAAAAACAGGCCAAGGAACTGACTGTCCACCCAAGGACTTCATGAAAGTTACGCAGAAAAAACACCAAAAACGAACTTAAAAGCAGAAGATGTCCCTGCTTAAATACAAGGGAATATTAGGGAATCAGCTTTCTCTTGATGAATGGCACAGAAACAAATACCTAATGGAAAATACGAGGAAATTTTCTTACACCACAGCCCCCAAGCTGCTTAAGGATATACTGAGGTTGGCTACAGAGGCATCAGTTACTAGGCATTCAGAATATCCCAAAGTTCACTCCAAAGGGTACTAAGCAGAGAATGATAATAGTAATAGCTGACACTTCCATCTAGTGCTTACTTCATGCCAGGAATATTCCAAGTGTTTTGTCACTATTCCATTTTGTTTTTTCAACAATGCTATTAGCTGGTTATTATTTCTACTCTGCATTAAGGGTACATATCTTATCCAGGATAGTAGTTAAACAGCAGAGTTAGGACTCAAACATAGGTTCCAAAAATCTGTGCTCTTAAATACCACACTATCCTAATCTTTTGTACTACAAAAAGTTCACCCCAGTACCTTGGCATCATTAAGAGGGCTCTTTAAAGATATGAAACTCAGGAAATCACAAGGTGACATGTAAAAGGTAGGAACTATGATCCTTGGCACTTGCACAACCACCAAGGTAAGTTAGTCCAATTCCTTCAAGCAGCCAAGAATAAACCCCTAAAGTGAATCTTGCAAATAGTAATAGCCAAAGGTGGGAAAGAGAGTAGGAAATGGAAATGGTGAAAAGGAGATGGTAAGAAAACAAAGTAAGTTTGGTTTTTAAAATGCTCAGTTTAAGATGCTAGCAAGACAATTGTGTGGCAATGTCAATGTTAGGAAGGTAGAAAGGTGGGTCTGGCTCTCAAGTCAGAGAAAAGATTAAAGATTTAAAAGTCAGCTAAATGGTATTATCGGTGATATTTAGACTTGTCATTCTTTATATTTTTCTATGTATTAAATTTTTCTTTAATAACTATATATTACTTTAAAGTTAAGAAAAATATTTGTAGATGAGCTTTTCAAAAAATTACCTACAAATTAAAGAAAATCTATATTTGATTTTAATTTAATTTAAATTGGCATTTGAAAGGACAAGAGAGGATCAGCAGCTTTTAACATTGTGGGAGAAAAGACGAAAGATAAAGTTTAAAGCAGAGTATGGGATCAATGGTGCTAATGATAGAGAAAGTCAAATGGGCTGGGGGAAGGATGCACTGGATTTGGCAATGGAAGAAGTTGTTGATAACCCACAAAAAGTCATTTCAGTAGTGGATCACAGAAAGTTAAAGAACAGAAGTGAACCCTTCCACATAGGCCAAATGTTAGTAGCACTGTGTTTAACAGCAAAAATCAGAAAACACAAATGCCTATCAACGAGAGAAGAGTAAAACTGTGGCATATTTATACAATGAAATTCTATAGGTTCTGGTTGTTATGCTACTAGTTGTACCTTCACTGAGACTCTGGAAAAGTCATTGCTCCTTGTAACCAATAGAAAGAACCAGATAGAGAACAGAAAAATAGAGACCAGAAAAAAAGGACATATCCCTTCCTATTTCTTTCCTGTTGCTGTCAGACTCACCTGTCTGCAGTCTTCACCCTGCCTAGAACAGCTGATTCCAGTTTGCAATTGTTTTCAGCCCTTGCAGAATCAGCTTTTATCTGGCCTCCTCAGGACTAGCAGTACCAGCCAGGCTGGTGCCCCATTATCAGAGGTCCAGTTTCCAGTTAAGAGGCCCCTCCTCCAAGCATATAAGGTCTAATAATTCCAAATTATTCTGCCTGTTCACACAGTTTTCAAAATCATGGTTGCTTCCTGCAGTTGTTACTTTCATGATACATTAATGTTCCCTTTTTGCCTTTTTGATTCTCTAGTACCTATTCAACATTTATATTAAATATTCTAAGTTAAACTAATGAATTAAGCCCTGAATGAGACATTAATGAAAAAAATGAAAGATAATTATATACAACATAAAGAAATCTCAAGTGACAAGAGAAGGTCCACAGAGGAAAAGAAAGAAATCTCATGAATACAATGGAACAAAAAAGCAAATCACATGACATGAGCTAGACAATTGAAGCCTACCCATAAATGATTTGGATGATAGAATTAGTAGTCAAGAACGTTAAACAGTTACTATAACTTATTCCATATGGTCAAGAACATAGAAAACTAAGCATGTTAAGTAGAGACTTGGAAGACATAAACAAGAGACCCAAACTGAACTTCTAGAAATAAACCCATATTGTTTCATATAAAAATACACTAGATGAGATTAGTGGCAGATTAGAAATTGCAGAAGAAGATTAATGAACTTGAAGACGCAGCAATAACAATACAAACTATCTGAAGATAAAGAATGAAAAAAACATTGTTTAAAAAAAAGAATAGAGGATCAGAGAGCTGTAGAGATAACTTCCAGAGGCCTAATATTTGTGCAGCTGAGATCACAAAAAAAGAGGAGAGAGAAACACAAAAATATCTGGAGAAACAATGGCTAAAATTTTTTCCAACATGGAAACTATAAACGCATAAGCCCAAAAAGTGCAACAAGCCCCAAATAAAAGACATCTTAAAAATTACTCCAAGGCATACTATAATCAAATTGTTCAAAACCTGTGATAACGAGAAAATCTTAAAAGCAGCCAGAATTTACACACACACACACACACACACACACACACACACACTAAAAATAAGGATGACAGCAGACTTCTCAAAAAACAATGTAAGCCAGGCAATAGTGCAACAACATCTTTAAAGTACTCAAAGAAAAAAACTATCAACTCAGAAATCTATAACCAGTAAAAGTATCTTTCAAAAATGAAGGAGAAATAAAGACATATCCGGCATACAAAAGCTGAAAAAATTCTTTCCCAACATTCCTGCCCTTATGTTAAAGGATGTTCCTTAGATGGATGGAAAATATCAAATGGAAATCTGGATATACACAAAAGAATGAAAATACCAGAAATGGTAACTACATAGGTAGATTTTTAAAAAGACTTTTGTTGTATTTTTTAAATGTCTTTAAAAGGCAATTAAAAGAAAAAGCATCCAAATTGGAATAAGGACATCCAAAAGGAATGTATAATACTATATATATTTACAGATGACATGCTCTTATATTGAGAAATTTTTTTTTTAATTTTTATTTTAAAGATGTGGGGTACACTTCAGGATTAGGTATACAAGTGGTCATCATACAGGTAAAGTTTGGGCCTGCCTTTGGTCCCCACTTTGCACGGTTTGAGATCAGGTACCTTTATTGATGTTATGTTCCCCACCTCCCACCTCCTACAAGCAGTTTCTGGCTACTGCCAATCTCTTTCTTATAGTATTACGATAAATGTTCAGGGTCCGCGTATGAGTGAGATCATGTGGTATTCAGTTATTTGTTTCTATGACAGATCATTGAGAACTACAGACTCTAAATCAGTTCAAGTTGTTGGTAAAAAACTCACAAATAAACTACAAGATTAGAAATAAGTGAGTTCAGCGAAGTTGTGGATACAAGGTCAATTCACAAAAATCAACTGTATTTCTATACACTACCAGTGAACAATTCAAAAATGAAATTAAGAAAACAACTGCATTTCTAATAACATCAAAAAGTATAAAATGCCTTCTGATTCTGTAATCCCTATTGAAACAGAAGGGACCCAGAATAGGTAAAACAATCTTGAAAAAGAACAAGTTGGAGGATTTATACTTCCCAATTTCAAAAGTAAAAATATAAATCAACAGAATAGAGAGTACAGAAATATATCCTTACATCAACAAATTTTCAACAAAGATGTCAAGACAATCAATCAAAGGGGAAAGGACAACATTTTCAACAAATGGTACTGGGATAACTGGGTATCCACATGCAAAAAAATAAAGTTGGGTTATTGCCTCACACCACACATAAAAATTAACCCAAAATGGAACAAAGACTAAATGTATTAACTAAGCCTATAACACTCTTAGAAGAAAATATAGGCATAAATATTTATGACCTTGGATTAGGCAATAATTGCTTAGATATGACACCAAAGCACAGGAAACAAAACAATAAATTGAACTTCATTGTTTCAATTAAAATTAAAAACTTTGGTGCTTCAAAGAATACCAATAGTCCCAGTCACTCAGGAGGTTGAGGCAGGAGGATGGCTTGAGTCCAGAAGGTTGAGGCTGCAGTGAGTTAGGATTGTGCCACTGTACTCCAGCCAGGGTAACAGAGTGACTCTGTCTCAAAAAAAAAAAGAAAAGAAAAGAAAAGAAAAGAAGGCCCTTAAACTGTAGGTGAAGTGGGACAATATCACTTTAAAACAGGTTATAATAAGTTAAAGATGTATACTATAATCCCTAAAGAAGCCACTGAAATAATCCAACCAAGAGTTATAGCCAATATGACAAAAATATGAACTTATTCCAAAGAAGGCTATTGTTTAATATTAAAAAAACCCAACCATTATGTGAAAAAACATTTTTGGTTTTTGACAAGAACTTGCAAATTCAACCACTGACACTCTATGGCAAAGTAGGTACACATGGGGAATACAAGTAACACAGAGTGGGCCTTCTGATCCAATCAGAGATAAATCCTGTAGACTACTAATCATAATGATTAGTAACAAAATAGGTATTGGAAATGTCTTCCAGAACATAAATCAGGGATTGAAAAGGTTTTTCTATAAAAGGTCTGATAGTAAATGATTTTGGCTTGTCGGCATACAGTCTCTGTAGCAACTCTGCTATTGTAATACAAAAGCAGTCATAGAGGATATATGAAAGAATGAACATAGCTACATTCCAAAAAAACTTTATTTACAGAACAGGCAGTGGGAAGATTTGGTCCACAGGTCATGGATCCCAAATCCTGACTTGAACTCTGGTTGGGGAAAAAAAATGTAACAAAAGTAAACTGAAAATACATTGGTCAGATAGAACATGCACCAAAGAAATGCACAGATAATGTTAAAGAAGTAAAGACAAGGGACAAATCAATGACTGGGCTATAAAAAGTAAGAATCTTCATTTTCCAAGTAAAGGAAACAATAATAATAATGCAGGCTAATTTTCTTTTAATAAAGCATCTTTCTTATGTAAAAGGGTCCATCTATCAAATAATAAATTCACAGGAACAAAATTAAAAAAGAATGCCTAATTTTTAAAAAAATTCTTGCAAATCTGATTTACTAACCACACAATCAGAATATAGGTCTTTGAGACACACCAAGATAATACATTTCCTTGGCTAAGGCTTAAAGCAAGTCTAGATATTTAGGAGCAAAATTCTGGAGTAATCTACATATTTTATAATAAAACCCAGCATTATCAAAGGGTCCTGGAATCCTCTAGAATGCTTGTAGATCACCTAATTGGTCTACTAAAGACCCTTACTGGTCAGTACTTATAAAGATTGAAGAATAAGAGAAGAATAAGAAAATACTGACCTGTTCATCTACTGAATCTCCTGCACCTTTTAAAGACTCCATGGAGATTGAAGCATCAGTCACCCTGGATGTCTTAACTCTAACATCAGCTTTTGGACTCATCAACTTGTGTCTTGATCTGACATTTTCTTCTGTAGAAATTCCTAAGGATTTCCATTAAAGAAGATTTTGAAATTATATTTTATTTTCTTAAACCCTCCCCTCATCAACTTCTTCCTTGGTATCCTCTACTTTAAGGGACCTAAGGGAAGAAATTCTCTTTATAAACTTCATTTTAAGTTCTTAACATATGAAAGAAATGCATTAAAGATGTCATTTTTATCTTTTATTTTAAAAAGACTCCTTTTATAAACAGGAGTGTCTTCCTAAGTTGCCGAGGCTGGACTTGAACTCCTAGGACTTGTTTTCCTAAGTTGCCGAGGCTGGACTTGAACAATTCTTCCACTTCAGTCTCCAGAGTAGCTGGAACTGCATGCGCACACCACCGCACACAGCTAAGTAAAAATATTTTTTAAATGTGTTGTGATTGTTCATAAGTCACATTAAAACCAATAAATTACAATAGACCATAGATAAGGGAAATCAAAGATATTTTTCACATAATTAGGGTGTCTTCAATGGTTGTTTTACTACTCATCTAATTACAACCAGTAAACTCTAAAGAGTCTCTTACATATATATACATATATCTTGCATGAAGTTTTCACATTTTTCTTTAAAATACTAAATTTAAGCTATCATTTGTAAAATAAAAAAAAGAATCTCTTGACCCTTAACAAATAAAGTATCCTACAAATTCCTTAAAAGTGATTTGCCCAACCACTCCCAAAGATAAGACAGTATTTCAAACCTTAATTAGGTCAAGCCAAATATGTGAAAAACACATTTTAGCTTCTGATGCAGCGTTCTGCATCTATTTAGTTATGCCTGCAAAGTTGTCCTAATAGCTTAATTTTCTCCTAACACTTAAGGAGCAAAGGAAGCTTCCCAAATTTTAACACAGAAAATCATACCTGGAACATATACTACTGATTGCTCTTCATCAGAAACTATGCAGGAGAACATGAAGGAAAACACAATAAAAGATAATCTGATATCCAAATGCTGCTTCTGTTCTGTACATCTGTTATAATGCATCTCTTTTGACCTGGGAATTTATAACTAATTTTTAAAAACAAAACTAGAAAGCAAAACAATTGAATTAAATGTAGCAAAAATCAACACTCTTATATTCATAACTACGTTTTGTAAAAATCCTGGAAGATCTTGTGCCCTGAAACTTTTACCCACTCTTATTCTCAAGTGGGTCACCCTGTACAATACACACTCTGCTATTAGGCTCCTTTTCCTTTATTTTTTTCTTTCCTTTTATAAACAGGAGTTAAGTTCTCCAGTTTGATCATTATTGGGGGAGTGACCATTTTATGGATGAGGAATGAATAATTTAAAGATGGGCTTTAGCTATGAAGAACAAATACTGAGAGCAAGTCAATCACGCAAACAAACATCAGGGCAATACTTATTCTTCTGTAGTACATTCATGAAATTTCCCAAGAATCCCTACTATTTAAAAAGTAGAAGAAATTTAAGACAGATAACTATTTTGAATTTCAAAAGGAAGAATTTAGAGGCTAAGATCATAACACTGCTACAGAAAGAGAATCAATATAATAAGAAAGCTTTCTTTCTAGAGACAAAATTTTATTCAGAACTGTATCTAAATCCAAATAAGTCTATAATTTGATAACCTCCTATTACAGACTTAAAGCCTCCTTTTCCAGGAAGAAAACATCTAAGCAATTTTTTTCCAAATGACCTAGAAAATTCCAATTTTCTCTTCTTCTTTTATAAAATGTTTTCAAAGATTTCTATAACAGACAAAGCAAGTATTAACTATATCCTTCTTGGAAAAGGTTGGAGTGGATTTAACAACATGTTTAAAAAATCAATATACTTCAGCTCAGTGTCAACACTAGTAATAGAGTCTTTTCAGGGACTACTGATTGGAAATGTCTAGAACCCTATAAGAATTTAAGAATACTAAGATGGTGCTTACCATCTCAGTAAGCTGCCAGTCAGTTTCTAACAGCTCTCTGCAGCAGCAAATGCACCATCACAGCTTCACAACTGTGGCTGATAACTAGTGCCCCTAAGTTTTCAATTCCTTCAAACATCAGGGATGGAGCTTAGAAAGCTTTAGGAGACACATAAGGCAAGTAGACAGAAAAAAAAAAAATTGGAATCCACTACTCCAAGGAAATGGATGGCAACTAATAGGGGAGAAGAGTGAGAATTTCTAAATTTGCCACCACCCAATCTCAAATACCTTATAAAATGAAATTATGCAGACTCCTTAACATCAAAATCTGATTCCTTTTTTTAGATATCCCTTGGGACTAGCACGGGGTCTAGTACACACAGGAGGTGCTCAATAAATGTTTATTTGCTGGTTGAAATGTATACCTGGAAAAAAGTATCAGGGGTGGGAGCAGAATCTAAGACAATGATACAAGACATACTTCATATGGCAGTGTCTTCAGTTAGAAAATACAGTAATGATGAATTTTCAAAGTATTCTCCAAGGATGACCTATGAAAATGGAGTCCCAGAAAACATACTACACTGCACTAGGCCATTCAGCAGGAACCTGTCCACAGCTGGAAGAGACCCGTCCCTGGGGACCTCACTTGGCTTCATCTTGATTTGGATGCTCAGAGTATTTTTCACTTTCTCCTTTCTTTTCAAACCTGATACCACTTCCTCCTTCTTTACTCTCAGATAGTAACTTTGTTTCCTATTTCATTAAGAAAAACAGACTGTAAAGTCCTAAGCTTCCTGTACCGAGGCTCACATACTCTGCAGTTCCTCTTTTCACTGTGGATGAACTGTTCATGCTCCTATTTAGAGCCTATGAGATCCTTACATCAACAAAAAAACATTCTTTATTTTTACCCAACAATTTCGTGTCTGGTCTTTCTCCCTCCTTCTCCTGAATCATCCTTTTTCCTACTAAACTTTTTCCAATAGCAACCAAACATGTAAAAAAAAAATTTTTTTTCAGGTAAAAGAATAATCTCTCTTGATGCTACATACCCCTCCAACTACTTCATCACTTCTCCCCTTTATAGCACAACTTCACAAAAAACGAATGTAACACTCACTGTCTCCAATTTCTCCTCTTAATCTTGAACCTACCCAACCAAGCTTTTGATGCCATCAATCCAGCAGAACTACTTTTAGCAAGCTTACAATGTCCCTTATAGATTATCTATAATCTATAGATAACACTTGGCATAGATGACCAAACTCCTTTTTTTGTTTGGTTTCAAGGCAAAACAGATAAAAGAAAAAGAAAAAAAACCTGCCTATTTTTGCTTGGCATCAAAGATCCCACACACTCATAATTTTCCTCCTACTTTTCTAACCACTCTTTCCCAGTCTCCTTAGACTCTTCTATCTCCTCATTCCCTTGGTGATCTCATTCTTTTCTCATGTTTTTAAATACCACCAGCATGCTGACTTCTGTCGAGTTAATCTTTAGCAGGAGCCTATCCCCTAAACCTGACAATGTCATTTTGATCCATAAAAGATATCTCAAATTCAACATGTCCAAAGCCCCAAACCGGTGTCCTAATCTTCATATCAGTGGCACTCCCCAGCTCAGTAACTGGCGATTCCACACTTTCAGCAGCCCAGGTCAAAAACATGGGGTTATCCTTGACTCCTCTTTCTCTCATACTTCACATTCAGAAACTCCTTTTGGTTCTAGCTACAGTCCAATCACTTTTCACCATCACCCTGATCCAAGTCAACTTTCCTCTCACCAGGATTATCACAATAAGCTCATAACTGCGCGTGGGCGCTCTCTCTCTCATTTCTGTGCATGGTCCCTCAACAGACAATTTTTCAGTGGTCAGAATGATCATTTTAATATTTATGTAACTTCTAATTTAGATTAAAAGCAAAGTATCTACAAAAGCATCTACACTGCTCAAGATCTGACTCCTACAGCCCACTACCTCCCTGCCCAAATTCCCTCCACTCTTCCTTTCACTCTTCCCTGGCTTTCTCACAGTTCTTAATACCTCAGAGTTTCTGCATTTATAATTTCTTCTACCCAGGAAGCTCTTTCCCCAAATATCTTCATAGCTCACACTCCCTTACCACCTTAGGACTTATGTCATATCTCATAATATCACATATCACCTTCTGATGCTGTCTTTCACCTCCTAACCATGTAGGTAGTTGAAATTGCAAACTCTCTCTTCCTGTAATCTATCTACTCCCTTACTACCTGCTCCTTTCCTGCTTTTTACCAACAATAATCACAGGACAGAAGATATATTTTACTTATTCATGGTCTCATCTCATCTCACTAAAATGTAAGCACCAAGGGGGTGATAATTTTTGTTTCATTTTGTTCAATATTGTACCCTCAAACATAAAAGAATGTCTGGCTCATTGTAAGGTATCTGTGAAAGAATAAAATTGACATTTATTTAATTTTATGAGGCAATTTCCAACAACTTTCAGTGTTATATTTCTTTATCTCATTCAAAATATACAGGCAAAACCTATTACTTTGAGCTACATCCATGCCAAATGTTTATTTAAATAAAAAAACGAAATAAACTGACTTTAGCAAAGGTTTTTAAAAATAAGAATATTTAAAATTTTCCCATCCAGCCTAGCCTTTCTAAATAATATGCAATCTATCTTCATCTCATTATTTTAAGAACCCAAATATTTACCTTCTTCAAAAACAGAATTTCCCAGCAAATGTATGTTTTATGGGAAAGTCAAAGAGACACATTATACACCAGATACATATAATATACTAGTGGGTTCCAGGCACAACCTTAGTTTTACCTTTATTTCTTTGGAAATGCTTCAATAAGACAAGTATGGCAAGTTATAATGCATCTTTAATGCTGGTACCAATCTACCCAAATCCCCAGAGTTAAAGCGTACAGTCATCCCTCAATATTTGAGGGGGATTGGTTCCAGGATCCCTCGTGAATACCCAAATCCATAGATGCTCCAGCCCCTTACATAAAATGGCACAGTATTTGCATATAACCTATGCACATCCTCCCATATACTTTAAGTCATTTTTAGTCTGTAATACCTAAAACAATGTTAATGCTATGTAAATAGTAAACTATCTTTTTAAATCTGTACTATCTTATTGTTTTATTATTTTTCTTTTTTCTCAAATATTTTCCACCTATGGTTGGATGCATCCACAGAAATGGAGGGCTAACTGTTATCAGAAACCCAGGGCAGAGCCGGGCTCGGTGGCTCAGCCTGTAATCCCGCGCCTTTGGGAGGTTGAGGTGAGTGAATTGCCTGAGCCCGCGGGTTCGAGACCCGCCTGGGCAGCGAAACCTCATCTCTACAATAAAATCAAAATATTAGCCAGGCGTGGTAGCACACGCCTGTAATTCCGGCTACTCGGAAGGCTGAGGAGGAAGGATCGCCGGAGCCCAGCAGGTTGAGGCTGCGGTGGCCGGAAGCGGCCACTGCACTCCAGTCTGGGCGACAGAGTGAGACTCCAACTCAAAAAAAAAAAAAAAAAAGACAAGAAACCCAGGGCAGAAGTGGTAGAGGAAGAAGCACCTCTGCCCCAGATCTTCCAGATCTGAAGGAAATAAGTTTGGTACTGTTCACTCAATTCTAGCCCACTGAGTTCTACCAGCAATGCATGTATATGTAATTATTATTGATCACAGAGACTTTCTGAACTGGTATATTATTTTTAAATCAGCATAAAGTCTTTTTCTATTTTCATTTGAAAACTCAATAGCAGAGATTATAACTACTGCAATGCTTTGACCAGGTCCCTTGCAGTTCGTATTTGTTAGTATCTATTTATTAATACTGCTAATGATAATACACTTGAGTGCAGTTAAGCCATCAAATTTAGATACTGTAGAAACACTAACTTCTTCTGACATTACTGGGAACTTTAATAAAGGAGGAAAACAATTTACAACCGAAGGAGCATATTTTGCTGGAAGATTTAACCCACAAAATGACAACATAGCACACACATTGTTTTCGCATCAGGTACTAATACACACCTTGTATAAAACAGCACTGATGAATCACACTGTGTAGGAGATGCATAACACACAAGAACAACAGTATAAAAAGGTGACATTTAGTCACAGATGATATGTTCTCTCATGATGGAAACATCTAGCATTAGTAAATCTCTCAATCACATTCTTTCTGTAATTGCTTAGGTGAAGTGTTGAAAATATTTTTTACAATAGTGTGAAAAGAATACCAGATGACAGATATATGCTTTTTGGTCTTTTTCTATTAAAAATTTCTGCTATAAAGGCTGTAGGGTGGACTGGGAAATCATCAATGTGACAGGAAAAAGAAATCAAGATCCAAAGACACATGACTAAACCAAAAGATTAATCACTATCATTATGCTTTTCGGCAAATATTCAGCAACAAATTTACATTTGGCATTGCTTTTATGCCCCATGGAAATTTAAAATGAAAATATTTGAGGCTGGATATTAATTGGTCATTATGGTAACAGGTTGGGGGAAAAGGCGATACTAGTAACCTTGCAATTCCTTTTATACATCTGAATTACATCTATAGGATGTAATTACCACCATTTTTTCCCCATGCAATTTCCATTCCTCACTACTAATGAGAAAATGAGTATTTTACATTAAATGCTGAAAGTCAGAGAGAATGTAAGAGATAAGGCTATACATATGACTCTACATGAAATAAGGAGTGGCCTAACTTCATGAGTAAGCAAGAGCATTAGGCTGCTAAGACCAAGCGTGTAGGTTCAGTCCATAAACTTTTTGTTACTTAACTGCAATAGACTGTTCCCCCCCACTCATTTATTTCGTATCGGAACAATACCATTGGTTGCTATGAGCTAATAACTTAAAGTATCTCCTCTAGCACAAAATCCTATCAATGCAGAGGCAGTGTTTCAAAAGACTCATCCCAGTTTCTTGACTTCCTAATTCAGCCCTGTGGCCCTCAGTGCACATATTCTCTTTTGATAAAGGAAAAAATATTTAATTTGCACATTGCACTCGTGTGCTTTCACCCACAGTGTATGCACTTAGTGCCATTTGCTTCTCAGCAACCTATCAGAGACAAATGGTAATCATGTTTAGTAAGTGCATAACACTATAAACACTAGCAGCACAGAACGCAAAATGATCTCTCTCCACACGACACTTTAATCCTAGTAACTCAATCGGGGAAGTGATAACACAATGTTGTAAGTTTCACCAGGCGCTAAGTAGAACGTCCAAAGAGATTTTCTAGTTTCTGCCCAAGGTAACAGCAATGCCTCAAACAATGAAGCGTCCTAGCAAACAGACTTAAAGACGCCTCTGCAGGCACCCAGTAACACGGACTTCCTCTCTCTCTTTCAAGTGACACCCCTTGAAGGAGCAAGAATTATATTATCAGGATCAAAGCCCAAGCTAGACCAGTCTACCTAAACCAAGGAAAGAACCACTCCTGTCACACAAACATCTCATCATTGCTACTGAACAGGAAATACTATCAAAGGGCTAAAAAGTTTCACAGCTTCTCCACCCCAAAACAATCCAGGAACTTCAGTCCCTGACGGTGACTCAAAATCTACACATAAATCAACACTTCCAGGCACAGCCGTAACCAGTACCACCAGACCACATCCCAGAGAAACCAAGTCCCACATCTCTTCAAAAGCCCCAAGGCGAAAATACACCATCACTGAAGAACCTCTGAAGTGCGACAAGGTCCTGACTTGTTCTCAAGAGGACAATCCTAAATCAAAACAGAAAGGCTTCCTGTCCAGTCAACAGTCACTCTTCCCCGGGACTGGGGTCAGCCTGGGAGGGGCGGCGGCGTGACCCTCGCGGCCCCCCGCTAGGCCACACGACTCGAGGCTGCCTTTCCCGAGCTCACCGCCAGTGAGGGCTGGGAACCGTCTGTGCTGTGTCCCATACCCGGATTCCAGTGGACACAGACTCAAGCCCTCGGCCACTTAGCACCCGAGCCAGGGGACAGCACGTCCCCGCCCCCCGGGGACAGCCCCGAGCCTCTCCTCCGCACTCACAGCCCCACGCGACCGCTCGCCCCCCGCCGCCCCGGGCAGGGCGCCGGCGCCCCCTGCCAGGCGGGCAAAGGATACAGTCCCGGCTCCAGAACGCCGCGGCGCCAGGGCGGGAGGGGCCCGTCACGTCCGCCATCTTGAAACAACCGCCACTCGGGGCGCCGAGCGGAGGCCGCCACGCCCCGGCCTCCGGGCTTGGTCCCCATTGGCCGCACGGCGCAGAGGCCCGCCCCCTCCTGCGCGGCCGGCCCTGGCGGGGCCGGAGCGTCGGGGCTGAAGGGAGGCTGCGTCCGGGGGCTGCGGTGTGGGGCGCTGGCCGGGTCCGCGGGAACCAGCGCCCCGCGGAGCTGCTGCTATCCAACCGGCCCCGGGCCCCCATCTCCGCCCCGCCGCGCCCTTAGGCGCCGGGAACTACACTTCCCGGCATGCCGTGAGCTCGACGGCCGCGGCGCGGAGGCGGGGTCCCGCCCGCCGCCGGCCCCCGCCGCTCCC
>NW_007245964.1:231960-235711 GCF_000164805.1 Carlito syrichta
AGAAGGAAGGAGTAGAGGAGGAAGGGCGGGGTGGGCTCCAGACACGGACCTTGCATATGCGTGGACGTCGCTGTCGGGACCTTCGTCGTTGAGGAGCAAAGAGGGGAGCCGCGTGCGCGTCGAGGCCCGGGAGGGGTTTGCTGGGTGTGTTCCCAGGCACAGCTGGGGAGCCCGAAGGCCCCCCCACTCACCCCCATCCCAGGGCCCAAGAAGGACGTGCAAAGGGGAGGCAACAAGCTCCTGATAGCTGAGAGATTGGGTCTCCCAAGGGGTGTTCGTAGCCTCGGCAGTATCCCCGAAACTCAAGCCTGTCCTCTGCAGCGGAGTGAACTGGGGAAATGATGCTGCCAATCTCCCGGGACAACAGCTGCCGCGATCTGAATTGATCCAAAGGAGGCAAAGCTTGCACCACTGCATGTCTTAGGGTTTTTCTGTTATCAAACGTTTGTTTGTTTATGTATGTATGCATGCATACATACATACATACATACATACATACATGGTACCGTTCTGTCGCCCAGGCTCTCACTGCAGCCTTGAACCCCTGGGCTTGAGTGATCCTCCTGCCTAAGCCTCCC
Organism: Carlito syrichta; assembly: GCF_000164805.1. NCBI lineage: Eukaryota > Metazoa > Chordata > Mammalia > Primates > Tarsiidae > Carlito > Carlito syrichta. Next base: position 232,539 of record NW_007245964.1, read on the forward strand.
AATCGCAGGGTCTCCAGGCGCCACCACCACGCCTGGCTAATTTTATTTATTTTGGTAGAGAGAATTTGTGTTTCAAACTTTTGGCCTTAAGGCAGGGTCCCCAGCTTCTGGGACACGGAACAGTATGGGTCGGTGGCCTGTGAGGAACCGGGCCGCCCTGCTGGAGGTGAGCAACGGGTGAAACCAGTGAAGCTTCATCTGTATTTATAGCCACTCCTTACCACTGGCATTATCTCCTGAACTCCATCCTCTGTTAGATCAGTGGTGGCATTAGATTCTCCTAGGAACCCTGTTGTGAACGGCGCATGCAGGGGATGTAGGTTGCAATCTCCTTGTGATACTCTAATGCCTGATGATCTGAAGTGGAGCTGAGGCAGTGATGTTAGCACTGGGGAGCAGCTGTAAATACAGATTGACATTAGCTTGAGGTTTGACTGCATATCCTCCTGCACACCACCCCACATCTGTGGAAAAATTGTCTTCCAGGAAACCGGTCCCTAATGCCAAAAAGGTTGTGGACCAGTCTCAAGCAATCATCCTGCCTCCACCTCTCAAAGTGCTGGAATTACAGGCACAAGCCACTGCACCTGGACTATCTAACGTTAATTTAGTACCCACCACTGTGTTAGATTCTGGGGCTACAAAGATGAGAAAGACACAGGTTTGTGAAAAAATGAACAGTCGAGGTTTCTGCAAGTGTGAAAGGACATCACTAATCTACTGTTGCCTAGGTGTAGCACAGAGGAGGATGTGACTGACCTCATCTAGGAGGTTAAGGAGCATGTCCCAGAGGGGATAATGCTAGATTTTGAAAGACAAATGGGAGTTAGCCAGAAAGCTAGGGAAGAAATGGGTTTTTTAGGCAGCCTGGAAACTGTGCTTCAAATGCCTTCACATCACAATTATAAAAAGTCCAAATATCTGTACCATGACCCACAAGTACCTGTATGATCTGCTCTCATCTTTCCTCCCTTTCTCCCTTCCTTCCTAGGATTTATTGAGAGGACAGAAAAGCTCCTACAGTGGGAGGGGACCCACTGGCTTTATTTTCACACTGTTTTGGCTATAGTGGCCTTGCTGTACCTTAGACACACTAAGCTTGTTCCCACTTCAAGGCCTTTGCAGTTTGCTAGATCCTCCACCTGAAATTATCTTTCTCTAAATGACTCTCTTCTTTAAGTCATTCGGATCTCTGATCAAATAGCATTACCTCAGAGAAGCCTTTCCTAAATATAGTTCTAATAACATCCTTCCCTATTGCCATCTCTTCACTTACCCTACTTTTTAAAATCCTCATAGCACTTAACACTACTTGAAATTATGCATTTATTTGGTTGCTTTTTAAATTTGTCAGTCTCTTCTGTAAATGAAATCCAAGACCCAGTGTGATTTGTTCTAGAAATGTGTGGTTTGTTTAACATTATTAAAATCAATTAATGTAATAGCCTGACATGATGGATCATACCTGTAATCCCAGCTACTAGGACACTTGAGCCCAGTTCATGTCCAGCTTGGCAACACAGCAAGACCCTGTCTCTTAAAAAAGAATATTAATGTTATATACTTTATAAAGAGAATAAAAGACAAAAACCATATAATCATCTCAATGGATGCTGAAAAAGCACTTGATAAAATCTAACACCTTTTCGTGATTTAAAAAAAAAAAACTAGAAATAGGATAGAATAGAGATAAATGGCATCTATAAAAAAACCCACAGCTAATATCATACTGAATGGTGAAAGACTGGCAGCTTTCCCCTTAAGACCAGGAACATAAAAACATGTCAGAGTTGCTCAAGACCACACCAAGTTGGATGATTTGCTAGGAGGATTATAGGACTTGGGGAAATACTCATACTCAATTAAAACAAAATTAGCAAAGGGAAAGGTGCATGTGGGAAAGTCAAGGAAACCAGGTGCAAGCTTTGCAAGTCTTCCAGTGAAATCACATGGGACATAGTTTCTCCACCTACATACTATGACAACATCTTAAATACTGTCTGTTGAGACTCTCACCTGGTCCTAGTTCAGACCTTTTATTGAAAATCATTAATGTACATACTCTCTGCCTAGCAGTCAACCTAGCATATACCAAAATTCCAGACTCCTTGAAAAACAGATGTTCAGTATAAGCCATATTAAACAATAGCCATATTAAACAGTTTGGGAGAACCCCCTGAAATCCATGTTTCCAGGTGCCAGCCTTATAATTATAAGCAGCGCTTTCTAGGGATTACTGTCTCAGGCCTGCTATGTTCACTCTTTTCCACACAGCAATAAGTCTGCTTTTACCACTTCTGTTCAACAGTGTGCCAGAGGTTCTAGCTAGGCAATTAGGTAAGAAAATGATTGGAAAGGAAGAAGTGAAACTATCTCTGTCTGAAAATGACATGATAAGGAGTCCACAAAAGAGAAAAAGAAACCTATATACCAGCAATAAACCAAAAATAAAATTAATAATTCCATTTACAGTAGTATAAAAAAGAATACAATATCTAGGAATAAGTTAACAATGACTTACACACTAAAATCTATGAATGTCTATAGAAACAAATTAAAGAAGACCAAAATAAATGAGAAGATATACCATGTTTATAGATTGGAAGAGTTAACATTGTTAAAATCCATGACTCTTCAGATTGATCCAGGATCTACAGTGTCCATTAAAATCTTAACTGTCTCTTTTGTACAAATTGATAAATTGATTTAATCCTAAAATTGATATAAAAAGGCGGCAGACCCAGAATAAGTAAAAAATTCCAGAAATAAAGAAAATGTTCCTCTACTTACACTTTTCTGTTTCAAAATTTATAACATTTGGAATGATGAAAAAGTTCTGGAGGTGAAAATTTCTGGTGATGGTTGTACAACAGTGTGAACGTACTTAATGCTAATGAACTGTATACTTAAAATGGTTAAAATTGCCGGGTTCGGTGGCTCAGCCTGTAATCCCACGCCTTTGGGAGGCTGAGGTGAGTGAATTGCCTGAGCCCGCAGGTTCGAGACCCACCTGGGCAGCGAGACCTCATCTCTACAATAAATCAAAAAATCAGCCGGGCGTGGTAGCACATGCCTGTAATTCCGGCTACTTGGAAGGCGGAAGCGGAAGGATCGCCAGAGCCCAGCAGGTCGAGGCTGCGGTGGCCAGGAGTGGCCACTGCACTCCAGTCTGG
>NW_007245964.1:235731-255141 GCF_000164805.1 Carlito syrichta
CTAAAAAAAAAAAAAAAAAGGTTAAAATTAGAAATTTTATGTTATATACATTTCACTACAATAAAAAAATACTACAAAGATATAGTAGTCAGTCTTCAGAGTGGCACTGGCTTGAAAATAGAAATATAGATCAAGGGAATGAGATTCCCAAAAGCAACCATCAAATTTGTGGTTTGTTGATTTTCAACAAGGATATCAAGACAACTCAATGGGAAAAAACTTTTTTCAACAAATGAGTCTAGATTTCCACATGCAAAAGAGTGAAATTGGACCTTTACCTCAATTTGAATAAAAATTAACTACAAATGGATCTTAGACATAAGTGTAAGAACTAAAGCTAAAAACTCTTGGAAGAAAACATAGACCTTAGGTTAGTTTTTAAGTGATTTGGATTAAGCCCTAGTTTCTTAGATATGACATTAAAAGCACAAGCATCAAAAGAAAAAATAGATACACTGGACAATAAAAATAAAAAACATTTGTACTTTTGAGGATACCATCAAGAAAGTGACAACACAATTCACAAAATAGTATTTGCAAATCATTTCTATGAAAAAGGATGTCAATAGAATCTGTAAAATACTCTTATAACTCAACAATAAAAGACAAATAATTAAATTGCAAAGGATCAGAGTAAACATTTCTCCAAAGAAGATATACAAATGGCCAATTAAGCACACATAAAGTTGATTATCATCATTAGTCATTAGGGAAATATAGATCAAAACTATAATGGGATCCCACTTCACACCCACTAGGATGGCCATAGTAAAAAAGATGGACACAAAAAATGTTGGCGAGGATGTGGAAAAATGGTACCCTGCTGGTGGGAACCTGAAATGTAAATGGTAAAGCAGCTTTGGAAACAAGTTTGGCAGTTCCTCAAAAGTTTAAAAATAGAGTTGCCATATGAGCCAGTAATTCCTTTTCTAGGTATATACCCAAGATAAATGAAAGCATATTTACATACAGACATATTTATGCAGACACTTGTACACAAGATTGTTAAAAAATTAAATGGGATAATTTATGCCAGTTCCCTATCATAGAGCATTATACAAATAGAATTTATTGCATACTCTTCTGTTCCTTATTCCCAACACCTGCCCACTGATGCTGAACTACTGTATTGGATAGAGGAGTGTCTACAATGGGTACTTCCTAAGCATCTTATCATCTGAAAGTTATTAAAATCAGTATGTTGACCAATTGGCCTATCATGAGAGTATTCTGAGCTTAAGTATGATGATCCCAACTGCAATAGCATCTCAGTAGTTCTGTCTGAGGCTATAGCCCTTCCATGTATTCCTGTTATGAACAGTGAATAATTATATGTGCTCTCTTGCAACTCTAGAACCAAACTGCCCTGTGGGTATAGTCAGGTGACATCACTGCAACCAGCTGAATGTTGGCAGAGAATTCTGTATTTTCCTGTCCTAGTACGTGTGGAGTGATAGGTTGCTACGACCGAGTAAAGCTAGATTCTGTAGCTAGACATGGTGGTACACATCTGTAGTCCTAGCTACTTGGGAGGCTGAGGTGGCAGGATTGCTTGAGATCAGGAGTTCGAGGTTTCAGTAGCTATGGTCACACTAAAAGCAAGACCCTATCTCTTTTTAAAAAATTCAATTTAAAAAAGTTACATTCTGCATTTGCTTAGAATCATTAATTACTTAAGGGCTGTGCCAAGGAGCATGTAACAGTTTTGTGCTTATGCTCTTCTGTTCTCAACTAGACCTATACTTAGGGTCAGAGAATTGGCTTTGTGGCTTAACCACTCAACCTAAATTTCCTTGTTTGTAAAATGTGAATAATAACGCTTGTTATTGTGTTGTGGCTTTGGTGGAACAATTCAAAATGGGACCACTCCTAAAGAGAGAGAGAGACAGCATCTTCCATCCCAACCAATCAGGGGCATATCAAAGACTTACCCCAGGTCTAATGACTTGAAGTTCACAGGGGTTTTCCATCACAGCACCATGTTTCCCAATATCTTAGAAAGAACCTTAAACAGAAAAAAAATTGTGTAACTGTATGGTATTTTTCTTTTTTCCATAGCACTTTCATTTTTGCTTCATCTCCTTCCCATATCAAGGGAAATATTCTGTCTTACTGAAGGCAAAGGGAGTGAAGACCCAACCTCCTAAGGTCACACAACTAGTGAATGTTACAGCAAGACTAGAATAGTTAGAGTATAGAATTCTTAGTTACTATATTGAGCTGTTGCTGCATCCCAAGAGCTGAGTTTTCTGAAAATTTGGAAAAAACTTCATGATGCATAAAAAGGGTAATGGTATAATTACAGAATCAGTGAACCACATAAAACTAGATTAGAAGTCACTACTATATTCTTAGAGATTTTAAGTACTCATTTCAGTACATTACTTGTTTGTAGTATGCCAAAGCCTCATAGTGAATACCCAAGATACAGTTCAAAGTAGAATATAACTAAGTCCAAACATGTGTGACTGATCCTACATGAGACATGATGGGATATCAGGAAAAGCAGAGATCACAGTGCTGAAATGGTTTCATGGAGGAAGTAGAATTTGAGTATGGCTTTAAAGTGTGGGTGGGGCTTGGATAGATGAATAGAAACGTGGACACATTTGGGAATGAATATCAGGAAAGGGATACAGCTTAACTGAATATGAGTACAGAGTTGGTTTTTGAGGGCACAGAGGTATAAAGGCAGTGAGGAAACTGACACTGTTGGAACTGAAGATTTGGACTACAAAGTGAAAGAAGATAAAATCAAACAGGTATAATAAGGCTCTTATCTTCCTGCCCCAAGGGAGATCTGAAGATTAACTAGGAAACAAGCCTTGGTATGGGCAAGATTCTGTGCTGAGGATGGATCAGAATAGGGAAAGAGAGTCTGTGGCTGTAATTTCACTGAGGCTTGCAGTGACTGTGGTATAAAACAATAATGAAAGTGGGAATGATCCATACACCGTCACAGAGAAAGAGTGGGTAGGCTTTGTATTTGTTTTCTGGGGCTGCTGTAAAAAGTACCACACAACAACAACAGAAATTTATTCTTACAGTTCTGGGGGCTAGGAGTCCAAAATCAAGGTGTCAGTAGGCCCATGCTCATTCTGAAATCTCTAGGGGAGAGGATCATGCCTTGCCTCCTGCTGATAGTTTGCCAGCCACCCTTGGCACTCCTTGTTTTATAGATGCATTTCTTCAGTTCTCCATCTTTACATGGTCATATTTGTTCCGTATGTGTTTTTTCACATGGTGTTCTTTTTATAAGGTCACCAATTATATTGGACTGGGGGTCTACCCTACTTCAATATGGCCTCATTTAAAGAAATTACATCTGCAATATCCCTATCTCCAAATGGGATCACATTCTAAGGTACTGAAGGTTAGGACTTCAGCATATCTTCTGTGGGGGAAGGGGGGCAGAATTCAAGCAATAAGCTTTTATGACAAATTTTATATCTTAGATTAAGGACTTCAAAATCTTGAGTATGCATGACTACAGACAAGTGGAGAATGTGGCAGAGGTAGTTAACTCTGTTATATTCCCAGGTGGTTTCTCTTATCGCAGAGTGAATGGCAGAACACATCTCCACAAAGAGGCAGACCAGACTATTTGGAGACTCTTTCCTGCTTTGAGGGGTTAGAGATATGACTTATTTTATTCTCAGTATGTTTCTGGATAGAATCTATTTTTCATGTTAGCCTCACTTTTAAATCCCAGACCTAATAGAGTGGAAGATTATGTTCAGGAGGAGTTTTTTTGTTTTTTGTTTTGAGTTGGAGTCTCACTCCGTTGCCCAGACTGGAGTGTAGTGGCTGCTCCCAGCCACCGCAGCCTCAACTTGCTGAGCTCCGGCGATCCTTCAGCCTCAGCCTTCCAAGTAGCTGGAATCACAAGCGTTCGCTACCATACCCAGCTAATTTTTTTTTTTTTAATCTATTGTAGAGATGAGGTCTCGCCAAGTTGCCCAGGCGGGTATCAAACCCGCAGGCTCAGGCAATTCACTCACTCACCTGGGCCTCTCAAAGCACGGGATTACAGGCTGAGCCACCAAGCCCGGCCTGGGATGAGTTTTATTTAGAAGAAAAGTTAGCAAGCAAATTTTATGTCTTATAAAAGTTAATGAGGTGCTATTTATTCCTTTTCACCATATCCTAAGTGTATAGATTTAGCTCACTGAGAAGTAAGACGGTGTGAAATTACTAGGAGTCTAGAGTTTTTGTTCTTTGTTCAACAACATAAATGACTGAGAAATGATGGCATTTAGAGCACATTCTGTTTATCTCCTTTCAACCAGATAGACTATGTCACCCCAGGTTATGGGACTGAGTCCTTTGAAAGACCAATTCTCTACTTTTATCACAGGAGTAATAAATGTTCATCAAAGAGATTGGATATTCCTAGAGCAGTCATCAACAGCTAGTCAATGGCTAGTGTGGAAATGTGTGAGAGTAGACCAATTGCAATTCTACAGACTCTTTTTTCTCCTCCAGAATCTTCCCCAGGTGTGACAGAGGTGACCATCATAGAAAAGGCACCTGCTGAACGTCATATGATTTCTTCATGGGAACAAGTAAGTGTTGCCAAGTGGATTCCTTACCTCCTAACAAGGGAGGTCAATTTAAATGCCCCTGAGAAGAAAGATTAGGGGAGGAAACATATCCTTATCTCAGGCTATAGTTGCCTTCAAGGTAGAGTTCACCCACCTTCAAGGTAGAGTTTCTCTATTCCTGTTCAGGCCACTTAACACTCCCTTTCATTCCATGCATACTTCCCAGCATGGAGTGTCCTCTGAGCCCAGCTATCCTATGGAAGCGGTGAACATTCAAAGTTGTATACAACAAAGGTAAAAATCCAGTAAGGAAAGGAAAAGATAAGTATTAATAAGCATCATGCTGTTCAGAACATGGTTAAGTGTTACAGATAACTACTAACCAGATCAAAGGCTTGTGCTTTCCAACCCCCTCTGAACTTTAATTCATTTATTCAGTAAAAGTTTTAAGCTTTTAAAGTGGCCCAGACATTGTGCTTGGTGTTGAGCCCTGGGGATTCAATGGTAATTTTTTAAAAGGCACTGTTCTTACTTCTTGGTCTTCCTGTCTAAGACATAGTGTCGGTTGTTACAAGTATAATTATAAACCGGACTGAATACTTTGAAGGAGAGGTGAAGGAAGTATTGTCAGGAGGCCTGCTTAGTCTGGAGGTTGAGAAAAGGTTTTCCCAAAGAAGGTATAAGAAATTGTTAACCAGGCAGATGGGATCTGGGAAGAAGAGACTTTTCAACCTCTGTGAAGACTTTAAGATGGGAAGGATGACATTGTTCAATGATGACAAAGAAGGACCACAGGAGAGCAAGGGAGAGAGAGAGAGCTCACCAAGAGCCGGGACACACAGGACTTCTTAGGTCCTCAGGAGTTTTCTCTTTATCTTGGAAGCAGAGGGGTACCCTTGAAATATTTTATGTAGGGAACCGCAAAGGTCAGATATCTGCTTTGAAAAGATCACTGTGACTATAGCTTAGCAAATGGATTTCACTGGGAGACTGGGGAGGAGGGAATTGCCTTGGCATTAAATAAGTGCCTGCTAATACATACCACATAAGTTATCTCATATTAAATGAATAATAACCCTGCAAAGTGGGTATTGGTATCTCCATTTTATAGATGAAGAAACTAAGGCTCAAAGTGATTAAAGAATTTCTTCTGGGTCACATAGCTAACAAGTGGTAGAGCCTGCATTTGAACTTGGGGTTGCCTGCCTTAGCACACACCCTTTCTGCTCTGCCAGGCTGCCCCCTTATGGAGGACAACACAGAGGAAGACTGGTCCTCAGCAGCCAAGCCCAGGGGGTGTGTGTTCAATTCTCCCAGGATACCCTCCCTTGTGCTGAGCCAGCAGCAACTTTTTCTGGCAGCTCAGTGACTGGGAGTTGATCCGGGGCCTCAGCTCAGCTGCATTCCAGCTTTTCTCTTTCAGCTCCTGCCCCTGTTTCTACTCACAGCCCATCAGGGGAAAAGGGAATTCCAGAACAGTGTCAATTTCTTGTTGGTTGATTCTATCAGAGCCGGTTCCTGGTGTTGCTGTGACTGCAGGTCTGGCCTTGTTGATGTTGTTACGAATAACATTGAAGGAAAATAACATTGAGGGAAGAATAGATATGTAGAGGACATCCCTTTTGGTTCTTCACAGCTTAAGTCAATGCCTTAGGTAGAACTGCTCTGGGGCTTTTTTGTGAGCCTAAGATCCTGGTGTTTTCCTGTCTGTGAAGGACTTGGATTGGAGGGTGAGAGAAGTGCCCTGTCTAGGCTGAAACACCATTAATACTAGGACACATTATGTCATTTATTTAATGAAGTAATATCTGAGACACATTCTTCTGGTGTCTTGTACCATGTATTCTCTGGAACTCTCTAAGAAGACTTCACCCATTTGTCCCTTACTGTGCTGTAGTTACTCATTTGGCGCATACCTGCCATAGCAGTGTTTCAGGGCTGGAGTCTACAAGGGGTCTCTCGAGGCCTCATCTGCCTCCTGGGCAATGCACCTTCATTGGGCTCCCCTTCAGCTCAGACTGACACATAGGAGAATGCATTTGCAGAGCTAGATACACAGTCACTGAAGTTGGAAAGTATTAAGAAGTGAGCATGAGAGAGAAGTTTTTAACTAACTGAGACATTTTCTTCAGACATACTCAGTAGGGGAATATCTGTGAATACCTAGACTAATAAGATAACATTGATTTGGAATTTTTCTTTGAGTCCTTTACTTAAAATATCTCAGATCTGAGTTCAAATATGCCAGTTCTAAGCCTGTACACCTGCGCACACCTATAGTCCCAGCTACTGGGGAGGCTCAGGTGGATTTCTTGAGCCCAGGAGTTCAAGACCAGCATGGGACATTCATCTCTTAAAAAAAATTTTTTTTTAAGTACAAACAGTATTAGGACTAGTAATGTAAAAATGTTTCTTTCACCTGAGCTTGTCTGTCTGGGCTTTTTGAAGACCTGGGATGCCTGGAGCCTAAGATAGTTTTGGGTGTGTACTTTTGTTTTAAGATTCTGTTTTTATATAACAGAATTTTTTTTTTTTTTTTTGAAAAGCAGGATTTATTCAGAGGACAGAAAAGCTCCCAGAGCAGGAGGGGATCTGAGGGGTTGCCCTATATAGCAGAATTTTTTACTATGCTAAATAAACATGGTTACCATTAAAAATTTTTGAAAATACTTTAAAAAAGAGAAAATCCTCTAGTAATTTACCATCTAGACATAACTACTGTCAGTATAGTTTTGTCATTGTGTGGGTGGAGGGTAGGCAGTGGGTTGGTCCAGGCATCCCCCTCAAGTCCATGATGGGAAGTGGTGAATGGACTCCTTGAAATGGATGTCAAGTGTGTGAAGTATGCATATTTTTTTCTGGGGAGAGATTACTTCAGATTCTCAAAAGGGTTTATAACCCCAAAAAGCTTAAGAACGGGTTTTTGTTTTTTTCAAAGTGAAGCAATCCTCTATGTGCTATTTTGTTACCTACTTTTGTTTCTTAAGCAAGGGAGGACAGAGGTTTTAAGCTGGTCTGAATCTCCTCTGCCCCATTAGCTGGTCTGAATCTCCCCCCATTTTCTCATCCCAAGGGGTTACTGAGGAACATGTTTCCGCAGGAGCAGGCTTATTAGGGCCACCTCTGATGTGTAGCTGCTTTCAAAAGTGCCTGTACCAGCTGGGCAGAGGATCTCAAGGAGCTGATAAGTCCTGCTTCTCTAGAGGACTGACCATAGAGACCTGTCTCCTTGGAGATACCTCAGTGTGGTATACCTAGTGTCCACAGCTATGTGATGTAGCCAGATAAGGCCCTCCAGGAAGAGACTCACTGCCTCAGTCTCTGCTCTTTTTGGCAAACGTAACCCTCTGGGAAGTTTTTTGCGATACAATACACTAGTAAGGCTATGGATTTTGATGTAGGTAAAATAGACTGGAGTAGAAGTGTTATGCCAGCTCTCTTGGTCTTGTCATCTGTAAAATAAGTGGTTTGAAATCAGTGTTATTGAAGGACTTATGCAGTGGTAATCGAATATTTTGTGACTCTGTAGTACAAATCCAGGAAGAAAGGTTGACAACCAAAACCTTGTTGACAAAAACATGCCAAACTCTAAAATATTTTAAGATAGTTTATTCTGAACCAAATTTTAGAACACAAACCTGGGAACACCCATCTTCAGGAGGTCCTAAGAACATCTGCCCACTGTGGTTGAGAGGTGGCTTGGTTATATACATTTTAGGGCAGCAGAAGTTACAAAAACCATAAATCAATATATATGAGATTTTTCGCTGGTTTGGCCAGGGAAGGAGGGACATTTCCAAGTGGAGGCTTGTAAGTCATAGGTGAAATCAAAGATTTTTTTATTTTATTTTAGAATGGGGAACAAGTGGGGATTTTACTGTATAAGTAGGTTGCATACAGGTGAAGTTTGGGCTTTAGCTGGCCCTCTCTTCCCCGATAGTGGACCAGGCATTCAGTGTGTTGCTCTTCCACCAGCAGTGTCCAGCTTCTCCTGATCCCACCCTTGTGCTAGTGTGTCTAGTGTTCAAGCTTCACTTATGTGAGAACATGCGGTATTCAGTTCTTTGTGGTAGTTCACTTAATATGATGGTCTCCAACTATATCCAAGTCACTGCAAAGACCATGATCTTATTCTTCTTTATGCTTAATATTTCGTTGTCTGTATGTACTACATTTTCGTTATCCAGTCCACTTTCCACAAGCATCTGGGCTGGCTCATGTTTTTGCTATTGTGAATAGTGCTGCAGTAAACATGCGTGGGTAGGTGTCTTTTTGGTAGAATGGTTTATGTTCCTCTGGGTATATTCCCAGGAGAAAGATTGCTGGATTGTATGGAAGCTCAATTTTTAGTTTTTTGAGAAATCACCACACTGCTTTCCTTAAAGGGTGCATTAGCTTGCATTCCCACGAACAGTGTAGAAACGTCCCCTTTTCTGCACAACCGTGCCAGCATCCATTGTTTATTTGACTTTTTAATGATAGTCATCCTTACCAGGGATGGTATCTCATTGGAGTTTTGATTTGCATTTATCTAATGATTAGTGAAGCTGAGCATTTTTTCATGTTTGTTGGTTGCTTGTATGTCATCCTTAGGAGAAGTGTCTGTTCATGTACTTTGCCCACTTTTTAATGGGATTCTTTGGTTTTTTTTTTCCTTTCAATTTGTTTGAGTTCCCTGTAGTTCCTGGATGTTAGACCTTTGCCAAATGCATAGCTTGCAAATATTTTTTTCCCATTCTATGGGTTGTCTCTTTACTTTCTTGATAGTTTATTTTGCTGTGCAAAAATTTTTCAGTTTGATAAGGTCTAATTTACCTTTTAGCATTTGCTTTTGAGGATGTAGCCAATAATACATTGCCTATTCCAGTGTCCAAAAGAGTGTTCCCTACCTTTTCTTCTAAAATTCTTATAGTTTGAGGTTTTGTATTTAAGTCTTTGATTCATTTTGAGTTAATTTTTGTATATGGTGATAAGTAGAGGTCTGGTTTCATTCTTCTGCATGGGGCTAGCCAGTTTTCCCAGAACTATTTGCTAAATATGGTTTTCTTTCCCCAGTGTTCATTATTGATGGCTTTGTCAAGGATAAGTTGGTTGAGGGATCATGTTTTTATTTCTGGATTCTCTGTGCTGTTCCATTGGTCATTGTTTCTATTTCTGTACCAATACCATGCCGTCTTAATTACTGTAGCTTTGTAATAAAGTTTAAAGACCGGAAGTGTGATATCTTCCATGTTGTTGCTTTTGCTGAGGTTTGCTTTAGGTATTCATGCTCTTTTTTGCTTCCATATGAATTTCTGTATTGTCTTTTCTAGGTCTGTAAAAAACAATGTTGGCAATTTGATAAGGATTGCATTGAATCTGTAGATTGCCTTGGGTAAGATGGACATCTTGACAATATTAATTCTTCCAGTGCATGAGCATGGGGTGTTTTCCCATTTGTCTGTATTATCCTTGATTTCTTTGAGCAGTGTTTTGTAGTTTTCATTGTAAAAGTCTTTCACTTCTTTGGTTAGGTGAATGCCAAGGTATTTTATTTTATTTTTGTGGCTATTGTGAATGGAATTGTGTTTTTTATTTGGTTCTCAGCCTGCTTGTTGTTAGTATAGAAGTGCAGTCATCTTTTGCACATTGATTTTGTATCGCGAGACTTTACCAAAATCATTTATTAGTGAAAGGAGCTTTCTGACAGACTCTCAAGCGTTTTCTAGGCATAGAATCATTTTGTGCGCAAAGAGGGATAACTTAACTTCCTCTTTTCCTATTTGGAGACCCCTGGTTTCCTTCTCCTGTCTAATTGCTCTGTCTAGGACTTCTAGTACTATGTTGAATAGGAGTGAGAGTGAGCATCTTTATTTTATTCCAGTTCTTAGGGGGAATGCTTCCAGCTTCTGTCCATTAAGCATGATGTTGGCTGCTAGTTTGTCGTAGATGGCTCTTACTGTTTTGAGGAATATTCCTTCAATACCTAGGTGTTCAAGGATTTTTATCAGGAAGGGACACTGGATTTTACAGTGCTTTTTCTGTGTCTAATAAGATAATCACGTAGTTACTGGTTTTACCTGTTATTGTGCTGAATTACATTTATAGATTTGCGAATGTTGAACCGGCTCTGCATCCCGGGAATGAAGTCTGCCTGGTCTTGGTGGATAATCTTTGAAATGTGTTGTTGGATAATGATTCGCTAGAATCTTGTTGAGAATTTTTGCATCTGTGTTCATCAGAGAAATTGGCCCATAATTCTTTTTTCTTGTTGGGTCTTTGCCAGTTTTGGGTGTCAGGATGATATTAGCTTAATAGAATGAGCTAAGGAGAATTATTTCTCAATTGCCTGAAATACTTTCAATAAGATTGGTATCAGCTCTTCCTTGTATGGCTTTTGGCTTTTTTTGGTGGGGAGGTTTCTTATAACTGAGTCATTTTCCTGAATTGTTTGGTCTGTTTAGTATCAATATTTTCTTGCTTCAAACTTGGAAGGTTGTGTGATGCCAAGAAATCTTCCATTTCCTCTAGATTTTCTAGTTTATTTGCATACAGATGTTCACAGTAAGACCTGATAATCTCTTGAATTTCTTCAGGGCCAGCTGTGGTGTCACCTTTTTTGTTTCTAATTATATTTATGTAGACTTTCTCTCTCTCTCTCTCTCTCTCTCTCTCTCTCTCATTAATGAGGCTAGGGCCTCTGTTGATCTTATTTATCCTTTCAAAGAACCAGCTTTTTGTCTTGTTGATCTTTTCTGTGATATGTTTGTCTTCTATTTTCTGCAGTGGTGACTTTATCTTAGTATTCTGGGTTTTTCTACAGAAATTAGAATTTGATTATTCTTGTCTTTCCAGCTCCAGTAGGTGTGGCATTACGCTGTTTACTTGTGATCCTTCTATTTTCTTGATATGTAAGTGTAATGTTATGAACTTCGTTTGCAACATGGTTTTCATGGTATCCCAGAGGTTTTGATATGTTGTGTCTTTGTTTTCATTTGTTTCCAGGATTTGTTTTATTTCTGTCTTGATTTCTGTGTTGACCCAAAAGTCATTCAGCAGCATGTTGTTTAGTTTCCATGTATTCGTGTGTTTTGGGGGATTCTTGTTGATGTTAATATTTATTTTTATTTACTTTGATCTGAGAAGATACTTGGTATTATTTCAACCTTTTGGAATTTGTCCATGCTTGATTTATGACCAAAAATTTAATAAATCTTGGAGTATGTTCCACATGTGAATGAACAACATGTATACTCTGTAGTTGATAAGTAGAATGTTCTGCAGTTGTCTATTATTGATATGTGAGGATTTATCCCTGTCATAATGCTCTAAAGAACTTGCTTGCTTTTGTTTACTTTTTCTTTTCTTTTTTTTTTAAGATTTGTGGATGATCTGTATGTTCTCTGTGCTTGTCTGAGCTTTTGCGATAGGTAGAACCATTTTTCGTTTCTGTGCTCAAAACTTTTTTAAGCATCTCCTGAGGGACTGGACTGGAGGTGGCATATTCTCTTAGGGATTGGACATCTGAGAAAGATTTTAATTCTCCATCACTGATGAAGCTTAATTTGGCAAGGCAGGAAATTCTTGGCTGTAATTGCTTATCTTTGAGAATATTAAAGATGGGACTCTAGTCCCTTCTGGCTTGTAGGGTTTCTGCTGAGAAATAGGCTACAATTCTGATGGGTTTTCCCTCCATAGGTGGTCTGACCCTTCTCTCTAGCTGCCTTTAGAACTTTTTCTTTCAAGCTCACTTTGTGAAAGGAGACCATGTGTTCTGGAGATGCTGTTCTCATGTAATACCTTGCAGGGGTTCTCTGAACCTCTTGCATTTGGGTGGTTGCCTCTCTAATGAGATATGGGAAATTTTTATGGCCTCTTTGAAGGCTTGTTCCAGGGTGTTGTTAGTTTCCCATTCTGTTTCAGGGATGGAGAATCAAACATAGCTTTGGTTTTGTGACATAGTCCCACATCTCTCCTAGGCTTTGATCATTCTTTTGAGCCTTTTCTTCCTATTTGTGGCAGACTGATTTAGTTCAGTAATTTTATCTTCAAACTCTGAGAGTCTTTCCTCTGCCTAGTCACTTCTGCTCCTAGGCCTATTATTGTGCTTTGAAATTTCAGAAAGGAGTTCTTCATTTCCAGTATTTTAGATTGGGCCTTTCTTATATTGGCCAGCCCAACTCTTATTTCCTGCACAGCTTTTGTTGCCTGAGTGATACTTTCAAATTCTCATGGATTTCTTTAACCAGTTTCACCATCCATTGTCTGAATTCTGTGTCTGTAGTGAGGGACAGGTCTTCTGGGTAGATTGCATTGTTTGAGGACTGGGAAATGCTTTTATAGGTGATTTCTCTTTTAGGCTTTGAGGATTGCTTATGTTTTTCTGCTGGTCCTCATCTGCAAGGATCAACTCTTCTCTTTTTATTTTATTGTTGTGTATGTGTGTATTGTAGTTAGATACAGTCTAGCAGCCCTAGGGCCTTTTCTGCTGTTCATACAGGGAGAGAGAGGGGAGCATTTACTTCCACTTCGCTCCTCTTGCTGGGCAGGGCTCAGAACTCAAAGTGACTCTCTGCTGCAGAGTTTTTCCTGTAGTCAGGCTGACTGCTTTCTAACCCCTGTAGCAAACTCTTTGTAGGAATCGGGAGAGAGTATGGAAGGGGGAATGGGGCCCCTGGCCACGGGCAACATTGCCAGAGTATTGGTGTCCTTTGCAGCCCAGACATGCTCCCACGGGGAAACAGGGCCTCCAGGTCCTTTCATGGCTCCCCTGTGAATGGTAGCAGATTCCCTGTCATGGCAGGACCTACCGTTTGGGGCACTGAAGGCTAGCAGGCAGTCCTTCCTGGTCTGGGTGTGGCTGGCCACCAGATGCAGGCAGTGGGCATCAAGTGAATACAACTGGAAGGCAAGCTTTCCCAGCCTGGGAACCAGCTGCCAAGCACCACTGGCAGGGAGCACACTCTTGGGTGTTGA
The DNA here is from genome assembly GCF_000164805.1 of Carlito syrichta. Taxonomy (NCBI): domain Eukaryota; kingdom Metazoa; phylum Chordata; class Mammalia; order Primates; family Tarsiidae; genus Carlito; species Carlito syrichta. The sequence continues at coordinate 249,231 of NW_007245964.1, forward strand.
CTTGTGGAAGGCATTCCAAGCTCCGGTGTGTTCTCAGCTCCACGTAGGCTTTGGCAGCATACCTCTGTGCCCTAACTGGGTCTCCTCCCACATGGGACTAAAGACCCACGCATGGTTGGCAGTAGGGGAGCTTTCCCCTACCATGTCAGGAGCACTACTCCCTTTTGTGTACAAGACAGGACTGCAGATCCCATGGGAGCCTGACACCCAGTGGGGACGGGGCCTCCCGGCTCAAACTCCAGCCACCCAGTCTCTCTCTCCTTGCTCCCTGTGCATTTCAAGAGTCCTCTGCAGGGTGCTGGGTGAGTTTATCGGTGGCTGGGTGTGTCCTCCCTGTTCTGCTCTGTGAGAGAGATGCAGGTTGGCTACTCCCTGTTGGCCATCTTGGATCAAGCGCAAGATTTCTTGACCGGTAATTTGTAGTTTTTATCTAAGGAATCTTGAGAGTCAGGAAAGATGTTTTGCTGAGATAAAGGAGTGGAAAGACTCCAGGTTTGTTGATATGTGGATGAAGGGTTATATTTGGCAGACTTCAGGGAGGATAAATAAGTGTCTTACAAGGCTCCCTAGATTCAACAAGAGATGACTTTTCAGGGCCATAAATACTGTGATTTCCTTCTTTGTTATCTGATGTTATGCCAGAATCACATTGGAAAACAGACATTTGGATATAGGTAATAAAACCCTATCTGGTAAGTTCTTACTGGGCAGTGACTACCCAAGCCTCTTAGTAAGGTATTTGGGTAAGAGAAAGATGGTCAGGTTTAGTCCTCAACCTAAAAGACCATATACCTGCTGCAGTCTCCTTAGCTTAGAGGGAAAGTGAGCAACTGCTTCCCATTTTAATATATTTCACCCTTTTTTGCTCTTCAGAAAGCAATTTCAAACAGACTGGTTTTGTGCAGTTGTAGGTTCATGTTCATTGTGCCTGCCACTTGCCTTTTATAATGACAGTACATAGGAAGGCCTAATGTCTATACTGAGCTCTTCGTCTTCCAGACACCATAAAAGCATCTGCCTCTTAATTTTCATAGCATCCTGGTGCCTGGAGAATTCTGTTGCTATTAAGCATTTCAGTGACATTTCGTAGTTGCAGAATGCTTTACAATTCTTGATCAGTTAGAGTCTCCAGTCCCCAGATAAAAATTTAATTTACTGATGGTGAAACTATGGCCCACAGAGACCAAATGATTTGGCAGAATTTCCCCTTTCTTTTCAGGCTCATTTTTTCTACAGTCTGTAGAGTGGGTGGGTTCTGAACCCTCTTGCAGATCTGTTCCTTACATGCCCTGGCTATGAATTTATTCTAAGCATTCCCAGCAGGAGAAGTCAGCCTGCGACACCATGTCACCAGTGACCCCCCCCGCCCCACCTTATGTTCTTACTCTGCCCGGTAGCATCTCTGTGTCCCCCACCCGTTAGTCCTGCTCTCTAGTGCTCCACTTCCTCCCTCTATGATGGCAACTTGCCCATAGGGTCTTTCCCATCTCTTTAAAATTAAAAAAAAAATTCAACTTGTGTCTCCCCCTACTTGTTTTAGCCATTTATTCCTTTGCACTCCAAGCATGTAGAAAAATTGTCTGAATCAGGGATCAGGAAATGGACTAGATAGTAACTAGTTTAGGCTCTGTGGGCTCTACAGCCTTTCTCACAACTGCTCCTTTCTGCCACTTTGAAAGCTGTCATCAACAATACATGGGTGTGACTGTGTTCAAATAAAATTCCGTACAAAAACAGATGACAGTGGAGCTATCCATTGACCATAGTTTACTAGCCCTGCTCTAAATTACTGTTCCTTCCTCACTTCCCAATTATTCTCCCTGATGCAGCCTCCCTTTCACCACTGCCATTTTTGGACACCAGGCTGTTGGAATCACTAGGGACTGTCACGATTAGTGACCAGTTGGCCGGAGTCACAAGCAGTAAAAGAATTCATCCAAATCAGATCAAGGGTAGAAGAGGACAGGTTTATTGGGAGCACTGCAGGCAGGACAGTGAAAGAGCTGTCTTTGCTGAGCCAACAGTTTGAGGTTGTTTTTATACAGGAGCTACCCCCTTTGCAGTCCCCGCCATGCAAATGAGGGACTGAAACATGGCACTTCTGATTGGTTGATGTTCAGCTTTAATCATAGCCCATTCATTGGTCATTTGGAGGTGAACACAGGGTGGCTCTTGTCATATAAAATGGCTTCCACATTCTCCCTAACAGATGGACAATGCTAAATCTTTGGCACTTGGATGAAGTTCTCATCCTCTTTAGGTAATTCCTGCTGAATAGGGTTGTTGCACTGGCCCTACCTAGGATTGTCAGTCTGTTAGGGGTTCTTGTGTGCCAGTAGGTTGGAATAAAAGAGTCATATGGGTAATTAAGGGCAGGTTGAGTAAAAATAATTTGTAGCTTGGTCTCAGGTGTTCAAGGAGAGTGAAGTTTCTGATGTATAGGTTGGAAACTTTGTTGAAGCATCATCTGGAGATGGAATTGTTGGAGTCTGGAACAAACTTGATAAAAGGACTAAAGTGTGGGCTGGGCGCAGTGGCTCAAGCCTATAATCCCAACACTTTGGAGGCTGAGGCAAGAGGATTGCTTGAGCCCGCAGGTTTAAGACCAGCCTGGGCAACATGATGAGACCTTGTCTCTACAGTAAATCAAAAAGTTAGCCAGGCATGGTAGCACACCCCTATAGTTCTGGCTGCTTGAAAGACTGAGGCAAAAGGGTCACCAGAATCCAGCAGATCAATGCTGGGGTAGCTGTGAGCATGCCCCTGCACTCTAGCCTGGGTGATAGAGAGACTCCAACTCAAAAAAAAGGGACTAAAGAGTGGGATCCTGCAATTAGAAGGAGTATTGAAATGTGGGGTCTCAAAAAGGTAAAAACCAGGAAAACCAGGACCATTTTCTTCCTCAGGAATTCCATCCTTCTGTTGCCTGATCGTGTAGTCTTTTGTCATTATCTAAAAATGATTAAATGTATTCTTGTGCCTGTCCTGTTTGATTTACCCAAAAACAACATTGTTCTTTTAGCATAGCACAGACTCCCTCACTGACAGCAGTACAGTAAGTCCCCTACATACGAACATTCAAGTTGCAAACTTCAAAGATGTGAATTCACATGTCCAGTCACATAAGTTCACATGTCTGGCATACATTGTCACATGTGTGCATCCTCTATAAGTGGTTGTGCTTTTGTGTACTTTACTGTTATTTTTATGTATTATTTGTGTGAAAAGTATTATAAACCTATTACAGTACAGTACTATACAGCCAACTGTGTTTGTTAGGTACCTAGGCTAACTTTGTTGGACTTACAAACAAATTGGACTTATGAATGCACTCTCAAAAGGGAGCGTGTTTGTATGTAGGGGACTTACTATAACGAAACCTAAAGTTCCTCAGTTTTGTAGGACTACAGCCACAAGAGAATTAATTTATACCAGACAGTACTGAGCAAGGATGCGATTTATTAACAGCAGCTGATTCCATAGATAGATTGGCAAGCATTTAGTGGGCTGCACCAGCCCCATGTCCCCCTGTTGTGATCTCTGTAATTCCCAGGATTGAAGTGATCATGATGAGGATGAGAATTAAGGGGCTGACTCTTTGTTGTCTATGATTGTTGGTTATCACTGGAAGGGCAGCAGGGCTGGGCCCATTTAGAAACAGAAGCTTGGGGAGTAGATAAACTGGCATACATACCCCAGTCCAACTGGTAGGCAGACAAGAATAAGCTTGGGTCCCACATAAAGAGGATACCTGTTTGAAGAGGGATGTGCATGCAGACATATGGTAAAGAGGTTGTTGGGTGACATTTTGATGGTCTGTGTATGTGGAAAGAAAAGTAAATGATCAAGTTGCCGCCGCCATGGGATGGAAACAAGGGGTGTTGTGTGTCTGTTCCTAGTGCCCAGCACTAATTAACCTTAGTAAATATCAAATGAATGAACTAGATAGAATACAAAAGTCAGACAGAATATAAAACTTTCCCAAGGCAGCTTGTTTTTTTTTCACAAGCAGTCCTTAATTTCAGTTCTGCGACTGAGGCTACCACATCCACCATCTCTGAAGCCAGGAGGCTGCAGATGCAAAGACTCCACTTCCCCCAACTCCCGCACTTGTAAAATTCTGATGATTAGTGAAGCCTGGGGACGTTACCTTTCTGAAGATTGTCTTGGCCAATCACTATCAGATATAGAGCTTCACCAAGACTTGAGGTACCCTTAACAGGCCAATATTTACATATTTTTCTTTGTGTATTTTTAGAGGGAGACTGATGGTTATGTGCAGAAAGGTTTTGGGGAAGAATATACTGCCTCTCTTCTGGTTCATTAGCATTTCAGCTCTGACCCTAAACCCTCTTACCCTACTCAGCAAAACAAAAGGTTCCAGTTAACCAGGCCCTGCACCTCTCCTTAGGTGGGAGTTTGAGAATGTATTTGAGAATTCTCCTGGGGCTCTCATGCCATCCTTCCACAGCCCAACCAGTTTTCCCTTCCACTACATGGAGTGTCCTTCCTGGGAAGATTTTAGTGGATGCATTTCTGCTCAGTGCCACACATTTCCAGTAATGTTGCAATGCTCCTCTTTGATGGGCTTCCTGGGTGAGCCTTCCTCTGGCTGCAGTTGCATACAGGCTCTTGGAGAACCTGCTCAAGCACCTCATATACGTTAATTTCTGTCCTCTGGCCCTTTTACTGCCCAGCCCTCTTCCTTGTGAATTGGCCTCTGAAAGGCCAGGGAACAATGGGCCACAGGATGTCTAGTAGAGGAGGTGAGCAGGAGGCAGTGGACAGCCTTAGCCCTTCCCTTGAGGCTCAGGCCATGCTCTTGAAGTTTTCTGGGAATCTTGTTGATAGCTCCCAAAACGGAAGAGTGGCTCAGGTCCTTCAAGTGATGAAGTAGAACTTGCTGTGGATTCTTTCTAGAGTAGCTTCAACTCTTGTAAATAGCCTCATCAGGAGGAGAAAAGAAATGTTGGAAATTAGGAGCTGTATGACAGTCATCATTGGGCTAGCGAGGGCTTACAAATGCCACATGGATGCCATCAACTTCTGCTTCAGACACCAGCCAGCAGTGTTTTTCTCCCTCTTGACTTTCTCCCCAAGTCCTTTCTCCAATCCTGACACTCCAGTCACTTTCTACCAGTCTTCTTCCTCCCTGCTCTCCCACCCTACCCCCTCACCCCCAAAATAAAGACTGAGCATGAATCTGGTGTGGGGAGAAGCCCTCAAAGCAGGCAGATTGCTTTCTGTGGAAGAGCAAACTCTTCTAGAGTGACTAGAAGAGAAATTTGAAAATGGCCGTAACTCTGAGTCACTGGCCAGGGCAGAGGAGCCTACAAGAACAGAAAAGGGTGAAATATATTAAAATGGGAAGAAATTGCTTACTTTTCCCTCTAACCTTAGGGGACTGCAGGTTATTGTCATTTAGGTCTTAATTGTCAACCTTTCTTCCTGGATTCGCAGTCACCATCACCCCCCATCCCCCACCCCTGCTCCCTGCTCCCCCCACCTCCCCAGAAAGGACTGCAGCAGAGCCAGGGCCACTTGCCATTTAAATTAGAATGACAATGAAGCTTTCATATTTTTCATGGATTTGGTTGACTTGACAGTTTTTAATGTTTATGTTAGTACTTGAGATGTGTGTTAAATATTTGATTTCACTAATATTTTTATAGATTTAGAATGTTTTTAAAACTTCTAGTACAAAATAATACCAGAATTGCTTTCTTGGGTGAAATAAATATAATAGCATGTGTTCTAACTAGTGTCAGTGGGATTGTGTCACCCTAACTTAAAGATGAACAATGCCAAATAGTCTGCCTGCCCTCGGCTGGATCTCTTGGGATGCCCATGAAGAAAGACTTGGTAGCCGGGCTCGGTGGCTCAGCCTGTCATCCCGCGCCTTTGGGAGGCT
>NW_007245964.1:255203-266305 GCF_000164805.1 Carlito syrichta
CCGGGAGCGGCCACTGCACTCCAGTCTGGGCGACAGAGTGGGACTCCAACTCCAAAAAAAAAAAGAAAGAAAAGAAAGACAGACTTGGTGAGAAAGTAGGTTCCTGTGTCCACCACTAGATGGCACGAGTGATCAAAACCTCAGAGAGGATGCAGGCCTTTGGGGGGTGACAGAAGGGGCAAAAACCTTGTCAGAACACTGACAACTGCAGTTTTCCTGTACAAGAGTTCTGGGGGTGGAAGAAGGGGTCTCTGCCTGCATGTTTTTTCCTCTGCAAGCACAGAGAATGTAGCCATAAGGAGGCACTCGGAGCAAGCTTTAGCTCCAAATAACTTACTAAGTAGGAAAACAAAGAAATTAGCCCAGGAAGTCTGAGAATCCCTCAAGTTTCACATCTGTGAGATTGGGAACAGATGGTGGAGAGAAAAAAAATTTATCCGAATACATATTTTAGTTCTTAGATAAAAGAAATTAAAAATCTGTTTGTTAAAATGTCAGCTGTTATCCATTTAATAATCTAAAAACATTGCTTAAAATCACCTGCAAGCTTGAAGTTATCACCTCACCTGTAGTTCTTGAAGACACTATGACTGCAAATCATAATCTCATAGCCTTTTCTTGTCAAGTTCTTACCCTCTATTATCTCCAGTGTTTAGTAGAGTCAGTCATAGAGTTTATTCTTAAGCCTAGACTCACAGAGTGACATGCTCAAGGTCAAGGCATTGTTGGGAACTGAACTCAGATCACCTTGCTACATTATAGTTCCCCACACATTGGGTACCTAGAACAGACAAGTATGACCTAAAGCAAACTTGACATAAGCAGTAGTCAGTATCATGTCTCAGAAGGGTCTAGTTAAGCTAAAAGTTTGGACAGTTATTAACTGGTTGGCTCTTTGCCTCTATAACCGTATTATGAAATTAATGTAGTGGCCCAGGAAAGGAATTGGAGAACTCATCCTTCTGCACACTCCAAGGGTTTTACTTGGTTAGAGTAAGACATGTGCACAGATGTGAGTTGTTTAGAATTTAGGGCTTATTCCTAGTACCTCCTGAAAGGATAATAAACTGTTTCTTTGTTCTCTCTACCACCAGTTGGGAAGATTTGGTGCCCATGTGAAATACTGGAAATATCCTGCTACTTTCTAAGAACTGTCAGAACTCGCTAATAGGGTTGTATAGGTGATTATCAGAGACATGGTAAATCATGTCTCCAGTGCCTTAAGGCATAGCCCTGTACTCTGATTCCAGCCCTGACCTAACATTCAGCTGCTTCGTGATTCTAGAAGAATAACTGTGTGATGCCTGAGGATGTGAAGAACTTCTACCTGATGACCAATGGCTTCCACATGACATGGAGTGTGAAGCTGGATGGTGAGTCAGCCTCTGTGCCGTGGGAGAACATTTTCCTGCTGAGGATTGGATGGATGATTTTGAGGGCCTCAGAATTTGATTCTTTGAATCTGGAGGGTTTTCATGGGTGCTCCTCAAGTGCCATGTCCAGAAGCTGTGATGATCTCTCAAAGCCAACAGATACCATCATTGCTGCACCCCCCACCACCCATGCGGTACAGAACTGGTGGAATGGGGTGAAGGGAAACAGTAATCACTGCGCAGAAAATCCATCTTGAGCAAACCCCACAGGGTCAACTGTAGTGACAGTCTCTGGTGTCCATGGGAGGGCCTGCTTGTCTCTCTCAGGGTCCCTTCTTTACCCCCACCATCATGAAGACCTCAGGGCTCTGATGTCTAATTCTAGAGCCACTGCATCTCTCCCTCACATCACCTTAGCCTAAGTCACCAACTGCCTCCATTCACAAGCTGTCATATTTAGCTTTAAATGTGTGTAGGACAAAACATTTGTGGGCGAATGTGGGAAATCACAACTTTGTGCATATCAGTGATTGCAGGTACCACATAGACACAAAAGTCAGTGCTGTACATGTAGGCAAAGATTCCTAAACAATTCTGTAGTTGGGAAACCATGTCTAGCAACTGGAGTCCAGCCCATTCCTGGCACAAATTTTCTGGCCCTGCCATCCCCCCCATAGGTTTTTGTTGCCTCTAACTTCAACCACATACCCAGATCTTCTTTAGCTTACACCTCTCCCCTGCTGCCCCTAAGAATGCAGTAATGTTTGTTGCATAGCAAGTATACAGAGCTGACTTCTTGAAGTGGTGGTGAGCTGTGATTATGTCACTGTACTCCAGTCAGGGTGACAGAGCAAGACCCCCAACTCAAAAAACAGAGCTGACTTATCCCATTCGTTGCCTACAAACCTGAGTTCCCTTTTGGTGATTCCTCAAGCCTTCCTGTCTGTCTTGCACAGCTAGCCAGAGGTACTTCTTATAGCTTACTAATTAACACTTAATATTCACTTTTAGCTTACAACCGTATCCTCTTGTGGCCTAGAAACCATCTTTGACCCCAGCATCAGAACCTTCCCTCGTGGCATGGCCATGGCCTTTGGAGTCTAGAGTAACAGAGTGGCAGCCTCTCCCCAGCCCACATGAGGACAGGCTAGCCCTTCTCAAGCCTGCTTCTGAGAAGAAATGGTCATGAATATGAAGGAATCCCTGTTCATGACTGCAATACCTTCTTCATTTTAATCTTCCCAACTGCAGTCTTCTTATCCCCATGACCATACTCATTATTTACGGAATAGCCTGAGTCAGTGATGGAAGAGGCAGCAGGGGCAGTTTCTGGTATCTGCTTCTCTAGTGATCTTTTCTCTTTGGGCATTCTGTGGTGTGCATGCCAATTGCTTTATTGCCTTTAGTCCTTCCAGTTTCTTCATCAGTCACATAACGCAAATGTGCTGTCTACCTATTTTCTATTTATGCTCTAATCACAAAAGACTAGAACCAAGCAAGAAGGCTGCCAAGTTCTCATCATTGAGTGAAGGAACATGACAAATAAGGAGAGGTTTTTCATCATTAAAGCTTATAACAAGAAGTGTAGATTATATCATGCAAAGCTGTTGCTCCTTTGGAAAGTGTAACTATGCAGAGTACTGGCTAAAGAAAGGAAAGAGGGAGCAAAAACATTTTAAAATCCTTTACTCTTCAAACAGGATCCCTAAGCCCAGATTTCCCAGTTCTTTTTGAGAATCTCCTTTTAAAAGGTTCCTCAGTTTCTCCCAAATGCATGCAGTGGGAGCTCTTCCACATGGCCCCCAGTTCTGTTTTTTTGCATGAAAGTTTGGTGTTTGGGGATATGCAGTAAGTGATTCTGTTCTTTCTACCATCCATCAGATTCCTCAGCCATGGGACCAAACAATACCTGGGCTTAGGTTATCCAAGCAGAATCCCTTAGGGTAACCATGTTAACCAGACTGTTACTCCATGTAGTTCTTCTCGTTGGTGTTCCAGCAGAGCACATCATTCCACTGGGCAGCATGGCAATCAACAGCATCTCAAAGCTGACTCAGCTCAACCAGTCTTCCATGTATTCACTTCCTAATGCACCGACTCTGGCAGACCTGGAGGATGATGCACAGGAAGGTATGAAGAATATGCCAGGGTTGGTATCTTTGTTTTGTTTCCAGCACCCAGTTCAGTACCTGCACACAGTAGGCACTTAACGAATACTTAGTGAAGAATGAATGTTATAGAGTAAATGTCACTTACATTCTGGTGTCCAGAGGCTTCAGGGAGCATGGCAGTCTAAATACAGCTCTTTCCTTCTCCACTCCTACCTCCAGGCTCTTTGCCACTTCTGAGTAAAATGGCCCATAAGTCAATGACTGATAAAAACCTGTGAGCAAGTACGGATAAAGGAGGATTTCTTCAGTCAGAATTGTGTTTGGCTGCATATAGCAAATACAGCGTTTAAACTAATTAGCTGCTTGTTTTTCTCATCATAAGAAATCTGGAACTAGGCTGGGGTAGCTGCTGGAGAATGTCTGTGATAGCATCTCCTCTGGCCTTCTGCTGCCCCAGCCTTTGGATGTGGGCTCTTCCTCTGGTGTTTGGGTCTCCATTCCCATCAGGAAGAAGAAGAGTAAAAGGCAAAGGGCAAAGAAAACTGGCTCTTGGCAGAATCTCTCCCTTTTTATCAGGAAAATAATCGTCTTCTCAGAAGCCCCTCCCAATAGCTATTGGCCAGAACAGTCAAATAGCTACCTGGAGTTGCAAGGGAGTCTGAGAGGGTGAGTACTTTCTCTTGGACAGAATGTGCTCCTCAGATAGAATTGGGGTTTAATTAAGAAAGGGAGAATAAATAGTGAGTAGGCAGGCAGTAGTAGGACCTCAGATTTCTTGAAATCCTGGCATAGAGAAGAGATGGAAGACTTTCTCCCTCAGTTGGACAAGCAATTGGAAAATAGTACCAGAGAAGTCCAGGAGCGAAGCCTGGAAAAGATTGGGTCCTGGGAAGAGCTTGTCACTTAAAGATCTGTTGAATCCCAAAGGACAGGGAAAAGGTCATGTTGGCTACATGTGTGAGTGCTGGGGCTTCTCCATGCTCTTGAGGCTAGAAGAGTTGAGGTAGACTAGATAACAAAGAGGCTTCAAGGGGCCTCAGCAAAAGGACTGAGCTGGGGTAGGGACCACATTGTCCTAATACCCATGGGAATAAAAACTACTTGGTGGGCTTCTGGCACCTACTGGGCTTATGCTTTCCAGGATTTTCCAACAACTAGACCTAACTCTCATTAAACCTAAATAGAAAATTACTGACTTTTCTTTGGGGACCCAGCAGTCAAAGAGAGGTTGATCAGTAAGGAATATCAGGAGATATAATCAATTGGATGTGGTGGTGTGCACCTGTAGTCTCAGCTACTTAGTAGACTGAGGTGGGAGGATCGCTTGAGCCCAGAAGTTTGAGGTTTTAGTGCACTATGATCGCACTTGTGAACAGCCACTGTACTTCAGCCTGGGCAACATAACGAGATCCCCATCTTTATTTAAAAAAAAAACAAAAAAACGTAACCAGAGAAATAAAACTGCTAGAAGACAGAAAAGAAAACCTAAATGAGAACAAGAACATATAAGCTAACAATGGAAAAATAAAGAAAATATAAAAAGCCGGGCTCAGTGGCTCAGCCTGTAATCCCGCGCTTTGGGAGGCCGAGGTTAGTGGATTGCCTGAGCCCGCGGGTTTGAGACCTGCCTGGGCAACTTGGCGAGACCCCATCTCTACAATAAATCAAAAATTAGCCGGGCATGGTCGCTCATGCCTGTAGTTCCAGCTACTTGGAAGGCTGAGATGGAAGGATCGCTGGAGCCCAGCAGGTTGAGGCTACAGTGGCCGGAAGTGGCCACTGCACTCATCTGGGTGACACAGTGAGACTCCAACTCAAAAAGAAAAAAGAAAAGATGGGAGAACTTATAACATTGGAAATTATCCAAATGCCACAAAAAAGGGAAAATTATTTTTAAGGAAAAGAGCCTCAGTAAGCTGAAGGACAGCATGTGGTACAGTGTCTGTGTAATTAGAGTCCCTGAAGAGAGAGATCAGGGACCATAAAATAACATTTGAAGAAATAATGACTCAAAAGTTGACCAATTTGATGGAGACTATAAACCCACATATCCAATGAGTCTAATAAGCCAGAGCAAGAAACACAAATAAACAGTACCAAGAGACATCATTATCATATTGCTTGGAATCAAGAATAAAGGGAAAATCTTTTTTTTTTTTCCATTAAAAAACGTTTTTTGTTGAAACAGGATTTTGCTATGTTGCCCAGGCTGGTCTCAAACTCCTGCCCTCAAGTATTCCTCCTACCTTGGCCTCTCAAAAGTACTGGGATTATTGATGTGAGCCACCATGCCTGGCCCAAGGGAAAAATCTTGAAAGCAGCCAAAGGGAAGAGACAAATTACATACAAAGGCTACAGCATATTCTCCTTGGAAACAATTCAAGCAAGATAAAATACTCAAAAAAAAAAAAAAACTGGCAACCTGAAATTCTATACCCATTGAAAATATCTTTCAAAAACAAAGTTCTTTTTGAAAAGCAATCTGGTAACATCCTCTCTACTGTAGGAATCTATCCCAAATGCTGAAAGCACCAGAACATAAGGAAGGGCATGTACAGAGATGATTATTATAGCATTCACAGCAGAGTAATGATGGACAAATGCCTATCAATGGGGATGGCAGAAAAAAATTAGGGTACATCCACTCCCACAGCTACCAAGGAGTCGTTAAAGAGAATAAGAGTTACATGACTCAGAGGGCTTTCCACTGGTATTGCATAGAAAGAGAGATTAGATCTTGTGACTGTTACCCATTTTTATACAATAAACCATCCTAGGAGAAGGAAAAAAGTTATATCAGCATCAAGCCATTCAGATTGCTTTTATGTGGTCCCACTCCCAAGAAGTTCAGTTTGCTTTCCTCTTGCCTCCTTTCCCCAGATTCTCTGACATTGTCTATTGCTAATAGGGAAGCCCAGGGAGAAGGCCTAGTCCACAAATGGGATCCAGGGCATTTAGAGTACAGGATTTATTTGAAAATAACATTAAGCGTATCTGAGATTAGGCTCTTCCCCTATTTTTTCATCGTAGAAAAGTTGGATATATAAGTACGTGTTTGAGTTGAGTTTGTTTGAACATTGCCATTAACTTCTGGGTTTGCAGCTAGTGAGGACCAGCCAGAGAAGCCTCACTTTGACTCTCGCAGTGTGATATTTGAGCTGGATTCATGCAATGGGAATGGAAAAGTTTGCCTGGTCTACAAAAGTGGAAAACCAGGTAAGAATCATTTACAAGCATGCTCCTAACTGTGGCCTTTCCTGATCTTGCTTGTCAGACATCACACAAAAGACACCTACTTCCTTGGCCTCCTGAGGTGCTGCCAGGTGTGTCCCCAAACCCAAAAAACCCCCTTGGTCCTCTCTAAGCATTCCCCTCTAGGCTAATTACTGGAGTATTTTTATCTATCTTAATTTGTCAGTTACTGCAATTAGGATAATAGGGAGTACAAACTAAAAGAAATTGTCCTTTTGGTTATAAACTCCTGGGTCAGGTTCATGCAATAGATAAGCATCCAGGAAACACATGATCTTTTGCCTTTCTTTTATACTAATATACCCAGGCCAATTAACCACAGTAAAAACCTGAATTACTTAGACTGCAAGGCTCAAGATGGGGAATCAGGAGAAAAGACTGTGCGCCCTTGAGCAGCAGCTGCTACCTGCCCCCTAACAACAGTTCAACCTCTATAACCTAGGCACTGTGAAACACAGCTGGCCAAGGCCAAGTCCTCTGCAGGTGGCTCTCTGGTGGGGGAGAAGATACAGACTCCAGGATTTATCTCTGGGGAAAGGATTCCTCCAGCTGGAGGAATCTTTGCAAAGTAGTCTTCAAGCTGCATCTTGAACTATGGGAAGGAACTAGATACAAGCAAAGTACCAAGTGGGCAAAAGCCATGCCATGGGAAGGCACAACTGATTGGGGGAGAATGAAAAGTAATTCCAACTCAGTGAGCCACATTGTTCACCTGAGGGTGAGGAGGAGTTGAAGCCAGAAGACCAACTACTCCCTCACGCCGAGCTCTGAAAACCAAGCATAGGAATGTGGACATAATGTAGAAGACAGTGGGGAGTCAGTTGAGGTTGGTTGGCAGAATAGCAGGATTCAGATGAAGGTGTTTCCGGATCAATGATAGGGACCACTTAGAAAGCTGTTATAACTGTCCAGACAGCAGATGAAATAGGACAGGCTTGAAATAGAAAGACCAGAAAGTCAGAAACAGATGTGAGGAGGAGCTGGTCAACAGTGCCTGCTTCCACTTAACCAGGACATCACACAACAGCACAGGCAGGATTCCCAGGAGCGAGTGGCTCTTGGCTCCTTCATGATGGTTTTTCATAGTAATTTTGCTTACTGAGAGGGACCTCTTCAAAAAAGCCCAAGCCATTCAGAGTTTCTCCATCAGGAACGCTGGGACCACAGAATGTGCCCATGAGGAAGGGGAGTACAGATTACACACAGAAAGGAGCAGCTGGTTGGATAGCGTGGCTATATGTCCAGATCTTCAGAGCCTAGAAGATTGATTAGCTGACTGAGCTATCAAAACATTTTTAAAGAATGTCAAAGAAGTTGGTAAAAGTGGCCACTGGAGAATGGGACTGAGAAGGGGAAGAACAGGGGAACTTTTATATATTTTATATTCTCTCTATTGAGATTTCTTATAATCATGAGTATAACCTTTGATGGTTAAAAGAAGAAAAGTGTTAAGCTCTCCTTTTTATTTCCTTTGCTATTTCAGCATTAGCTCAAGACACTGAGATCTGGTTCCTGGACCGTGCATTATACTGGCATTTTCTCACAGATACCTTTACCGCCTATTACCGCCTTCTCATCACCCACCTGGGCCTGCCCCAGTGGCAGTATGCCTTCACCAGCTATGGCATCAGCCCACAAGCCAAGGTAAGGACACCTGTCATCTCAGTGTATCAACATCTTCTGAGGAAATGGTTAAACTGCAGATTCCCAACTTCTCCATTTGATTCAGGAGATCTGGTGCAGAGCCCAGGAACCTGCATTTTCAATAAGCAAGGCAGGTGGTTCCAGTGTGGGTAGAAAACCTCACTTTATACTGATCTAATTAAATGGTTCCCAAACTTAGCTTCTCCCCAGAATTACCTAGGGAGTTTTTATTTTTAATTAAATTATGTTGGGGAGGCTTATGTTTGTTGTTTTGGATTGGCAATACAGGCACATAGGAAGAGAGAAAAGTCTGTCTCTTTCCCTGTGTGCCCAGCATACTTCTTCAAAGGGTGGCCACCATTAACAGTTTCTTGTGGGCCCTTCTGAAGATAGTCATTGCTCATAAAGCATGCATGCCAACATTTTTCGGTTTCTTTCCTCTAAATCAAGTGTAATATACCATCCACATTGTTCCACGCCTGTTCTTTTCACTTAACATTCTCGGGGCTCATTCCCTTTCGGTATATTCGAGCTGCCTTGTCCTTTTCAGTGGCTACAGAGTGTTCAGTTGTATGGACAAGCCTCATTTCTATTACAGGTCAGGTCACCATTCAGACGTACAGATGCCAGGTATGCAACCTGATATACAACCTGGTTTGCAAACATCAAGTGTGGCTGAAGAACTTCTGACTGGAGTGAGCTGGTCTGGGCTCCTTCATGGTGGTCTCTCGCAGCACCTAATCAGCAGTGAAGGAGGGACTCTGCTCCAGCTCTGCCACCTGTGTTTTCATCTAATGGGCTTTGTTTGCCTCACATGGTGTATCATGATGATACCCATCATACTCAATATTGTGAGACTGTGATCAGTGAAAAGTCAATAAATGTGGATGTCCTTTGCCCTCAGCTGCCTTGAAAGCCAGCAGGGGACAGAACATCAGCACATGCAGCATCTTGCAGCAGAGGCCCACACCGGCCTGTCATGTCCTTCTCCTGGGAATGGTGCTGCCAGACTCCACCTGAAGGAGAATAGCAGAATAATTAGTCACTGACCCCTGGTGACTTGAGACTAGCGCTCCAGGCTCAGGGCTCACTAGCTTAGAAGGAAGGAAGTGTACTCAGATTCTTAGTTCATATACTGCATTTGTCTTAAAGGCCATGTGACCTTAGAAAGCAATGTGTGTGTCTTACCAGAGGTTATGGGATCTTCCGTCACTGCAAGGAAGAGCAAGTAGATTCTTGAGGTGGTTTTTCATAAAAACATGCACTTTCTTCTCTCTCTGCCTCCTGTCCCAGCTCTCTACCTCTACATCCCTACTAAAGAGCACAAAGAATGGCATTTCTCCTGTGAATTGTGACTCTCTCTCCCACTTCTGCCTTACAGCAATGGTTCAACATGTATAAACCCATCACCTACAACACAAACCTGCTTACAGAAGAAAGCGACTCTTTTGTGAATAAACTGGATCCCAGCAAAGTGTTTAAGAGCAAGAACAAGCCCTTAATCCCAAAAAAGAAAGGACCCATGCAGCCTGCAGGTGGCCAGAAAGGGCCCTCAGGTCCCAACACTTCTAAGTCCTCTGGCTCTGGAAACCCCATCCGGAAATGAGCACCTGACCTCCAGCTCCACTATGGCAATGTCCATTTCCAGATGGCCCAGGGAAGCCCCAACCTCAGATTTCCTGTGTGGAACTGTAGGCCTCTTCCCATGTGAATGACCAAAATCCTAGACCTTTTCCTCCCACTGACATTAGCCGGAGTTGGAAGCACATACTGAGGTCTTCCCAGGAGTCCTTCCCTCATGCCCCTCACAGTGGATCATGCTGTCCCTTGCCTCCAGAACCAGTGAGGAATTTCGGATTTTGTTTAAGTGAGCAAATCTGTTGAGAGCTTTCCTTTTTCCACATCTAACCCTGAGTCCTTTAGCAGTGATTAGAGAAGTCCCTGAAAGAAACCACTGGTTTTGACCCCTGAGGCATTAGAACTTCATCATTCAATCAGGAGCCACTAGTCACATGGCTGTTTAAATTATATTAAAAATGTATTTCCCACATTGCATTAGCCACATTTTGAGTATTTGTGTGGCTGGTAGATTCTGTATTAGCACAAAGATATGGAACACTTCCATCAAATTCTGTTGGACAGCAATGGAATATTTTCACGCTGCTGCTCCTCAGATGAGTTCATTTTTGTTAGATAATATTTGATAGGTCATAATGTTCATGAGAACACTTGAAGATATATTGTGTGTTATGTCCTTTACCACAAACATACCTCGCTCTGCTCATTTGTTTTTCAGTTTCCTATAAAATTTGTCTTCCTCATCAGTTTCCTGTGAAGTTTCTTGCTTCTAGTTTTGTGTTGTTGTGTTTGGACATTTGCCAGAATTATCTCATTTATGTTAAGAAGAGGCATACTTCTGCTATGCTTTTTTTCTAGCCATTTAAAAACAAACTCCCAAACATGCTTTGCAGGACTCTTCATAAAGAGTTCTGACGATGCCAGTCACTGTTAACAAAAACTTTCCGCCTGCTCTGCCTGCCTGTGCATAGCTCTGCCCTATGTGGTCCCTCACCATCCTTAGGACAAGGGAGCATCCTTCTTATCCTTAGGACTGGGTGGGTTCCAAGAGTCCCTTTAGAACAAAGTTGCCTGTCATTCAGAAATCTTTTTTTTTTTTTTGAGTTGGAGTCTCCCTCTGTCGCCCAGACTGGAGTGCAGTGGC
>NW_007245964.1:266325-274916 GCF_000164805.1 Carlito syrichta
TCCTGGCCACTGCAGCCTCGACCTGCTGGGCTCCGGCGATCCTTCCGCCTCAGCCTTCCGAGTAGCTGGAACTACAGGCGCGCGCTACCACACCTGGCTAATTTTTGATTTATTGTAAAGATGAGGTCTCCTCAAAGTTGCCCAGGTGGGTCTCGAACCCGCGGGCTCAGGCAATCCACTCACCTCAGCCTCCCAAGGTGCGGGATTACAGGCTGAGCCACCGAGCCCAGCCCAGAAATCATTTTACCATTGACAGATCGGGGTTCTAGACATCTAACTTGCCCACATGTGCCTATTTGACACAAGATAATTCTGAATACCTGCTCTCATCTCATGGAATTCCTATAGAGAAGGTTGCTCAGATTTTCAATTAGGAACATCTGTTTTTCCCCCTGCAGCCCTGGCAGTGGGCAGAAGCAGGACCTTCACTCTCCCTCCCAGCAGGGAATGTCAGAAGTCACTCACTCAACACTGAGGTCCCTGGGTGGCTGCAGTTTGGTGCTGAAATCCCGAAGGTTAGAGAATGAAGAGTTCTGAGGAAGGAGGTACAGGGGCCTGTACCATCTGCGCACTTCAGTCCCACCCGGCTCAATCTCTCCTGTCTCCTCTACCACAGTGACTGACCAGGCTTCCTTCCTTTGCGCAGCCTCTACCTGTTTATCAGCCCAGGGCTTCCTTTTCCAATACCCACGGGGAACTAAAAGCAGTCCCCAGAATGCTCCACCTGCACTTTTGTGCTGAATCGTTAATTTCAGTATTTATGAAATTTTAAGATTTATGTTCTGATTGATCACAATGGTGATAGATATTCTTGAAAAAGAGGCATCAGTCCTCCCGTCACCTGAGGTTTTCCACAGCCCCTGAGGAAAACCAGGGTGAAGAATTGGTCTTCAAGGATCGGGGAAAGCTAACTGACTGCTTTCCCACTTTTGTAGTTCAAAGTTTTGAAATATTAGTGCTGGAGAGGAGTCTGGGAGCATAAACTGAACTTCATGTTAATAGCTTACTCAGTTTACTTTAAAATAGTGACAACTTTGTGGTCCCAAAACTAACCAATACAACTCAGTGTGGCCATTTAAACATTTTTGGCACGTTTTAAATATGACATGCCTATGTCAAATCTTTCCTGTTTTAGGAGATATTTTGGTCCTTTTAATTGCTTAGATTATTATACTTCAGGCATTTTTAAATGTAATAGTTCATGGAGGCAAAAAAGGATAGAGGGACCAAGCTGTCAAGGACAATAGCTGGAGTTCAGTCTTCCAGAAGTACTTTTCTAGCCAGAACTGATCAAAAGAGGAATCCACAGCACCAGATTGGAGTCTCTAGAATTTGGCTGCTTCTCCAAGGCAAGGCAAGGCTGGAAGGAAATTGAGAGTCAAGTCATCTTCCATGGTGGCAGAGAGCCCTTCTTAGTTCTTGTGGAGCCCCTGAGTCACAGGATTTCTAAGTCAGTCCTGGTCCAGATCCAGATTCCACAGAGGAGTAGCAGAGGAACCAGGAGAACAGCAGTACCCTCACACCAGGGACAATCAAGTGGGAGTCCTCAAAAGGCTGTTGGTGGGAGGGGCTTCTGATGAGGAGAGGCTCAGGACCCTCTTCAGGAGGAGCAGAGCATGAAAGCAGGGCTGGCTCCATGACATGCAGATCCAGCATAAGATGAAGACGTGGCCTCTTCAAAATTCAGGATAACAGCCAGGCACAGTGGCTCACGCCTGTAATCCCAGCACTTTGGGAGGCCGAGGCGAGAGGATTGCCTGAGCTCGGGGGTTTAAGACCAGCCTGAGCAACATGGTGAGACCTCATCTCTACAATCAAAAAGCCAGGTGTTGTGGCATATGCCTATGGTTCTATCTACTTGGAAGGCTTAGGTGGAAGGATAACCTGAGCCCAGCAGGTCGAGACTGTGGTGGTGAAGACATGTCACTGCACTCCAGCCTGGCAACAGAGTGAGACTCCCACTCAAAAGGAAAAAGAAAAAAAAGCTGGTACTAGAACAATGTTTTCCCTTTCTTCCGTGGTGCCTCTCACAGCTTCTTATAGTGGTGTTTTTATTTGCCACTTACTGCTGCTTTAAGTAAAGAAAAATTAAAATGTTAAATTACTAGCATGCATTTTACTATTTATATTGTGCAATTCCAGTTTTTAAATGAAAATATGAGCATTTAACTCATGAAAATCACCAAAATCACACAATTTATATTTTATACCTTATGTATGTGTGTTTTATTCTTAACACAACAGTGGAAAGACCACACAAAACTAGCTCAACTGTTTTCACTTGTTGCACATTTTACCAACACTCTACACCTTCAGCTGATGAAGGAACAATAGACTGCCCTATGCTTTCCTTTTCTTCTGTGTCATAATTATCAGCATATGTGCTGGGTTAACACAGGAACATTACATGGGTAAGAAAGGCTATAATAGGACTCCTAGATCATTCATGTTTCTTAGAATGCTGTCGTCTCCTTTCTGTATTCCAAGCAAGTGTAGTACAAATGGAAAGCATGGCCTCTTGGGACTCTCGGAATCCCCTTTGCTGAGTTGTCACCATGAGATGCTTATCTCATTATTATTACAATGTAATAATAATAGAAATAAAGTGCACAATAAATGTAATGTGCTTGAATCATTCCAAAACTGTCACCTCCCCGAACCCCAAGTCTGTGGAAAAACTCTTCCACGAAATTGGTCCCTGATGCCAAAAAGGTTGGGGATTGCTGTATTAAGCTGTTCTGAAGTTTAATCTATTAATGGTTTAAGAGATTCTGTGCTAAGTAGCAGTGACTTTCCAGAGTGACATAAAGTCCCTCTCTCAATTGAAGACACAGAGAAGACAAGGCAAGATGACCAAAATTTCAATTGTGGGGTACTGGCATGAAGCACTCCACCTGAAAGAGGCTCTTCTTGTGAACCAGGGTTTCCCAGGGGGCTTGAGGTGGAGGCAGACTGGAGCTGGACTGTGGGAGTAAACTCCAGGTGTAAAGGCAGAGGAGGAGAGGTGAGGTAGTGTTTGGAAAGAGTGAGTGGTTCAGGAGAGTAAAGCCAGATAAGTCATGTAGAAAGTCAATGACTCAAAACAAAGGTTGGGGTCATATTAAGGAAGATGAGGAAAAGGAGGGACTAACTTTCCTGAGTTCTTAACTATACAGTAGCTCATTTAATGGTCACACTCCATAATGGAGGCTGTATGTTTATAAGACAATGCATGGCTGAAGAAACAGAATCCAGTCTGGATGGCTTAAGCCAAAGAAGGAAATATTATAGGATCCCAAGGATAAGAGCAAAAAACCTTGAACGGGCACCCACCCAGTGTCCAATCAACTGTAAAGAAGGGGCCTGAATTACACTGCACAAATATGGCTGCTGGGGACCCCACACGTGGGTGGCTATTGGACAGAAAAAAGTTAAGAGCATATATTGTAATCTCTATAGTAACTGCTGGAATATAATATAAAGCAGTATAGCTTAAAAACCAATGCATAAATTAGAATGGAATTATTTTAAAAATTAAAATAAATTTGAAGGAGTAAATAGGGATATGGATAAAACATAACTGGTCATAAGTTGACAATCGAAACCAAGTGATGGATATATGGGGATTTATTATACTATTCAATCTTTATAAATGTTTAAAAATCTCCCTAAAGAAAAGTTTACAAGAAATACATGTGTTTATACGGACACTAAAACGTCCCTTGGTCCTTCTATCCCAGTCATTATATATGCTTTACTGGATTAAAAACAGATTTTGAATTACTCTCCATGCAATAAAAGCAAAACCACCCAGGCCCATTAAGTAGCAAATTTCAGACTCAGTAAGCATCATTGTCACTATTTCAGTGGATTACAAATCCTGATGCCTGGAACCTTTCCTGGAAATTTTGATTTAGTAGGTCTGGAGGGGGATTTAGGTATCTTTCTTTCTCACATGCTTCCAGTGACAATGGTGCATGTCAGCTTTAAGGGCTAGATTGTGGATTGTCATGTGCAAGCTGCCCCCTTCATTCCTGTCTTTGGCTTGGTTACCTTTCTGGAGGCAGTGTGATGATGTGGCACTTTAAGCACAGTCTTAACTACATGAAGGCATTACGAGGCATTCTGCCATTTATTCTCATCTCATGACTCCAGCACTGTCTTTTTCTTGGGCAGTTGATTTATAGCAGAGCCCGTTACCATCTTAATTGCTTTAGTTTCAAAACATAAATCTTATGAGTGTTTTTACCCTTTTTAACCCACTCAACCTCCATGTTGTTAAGCCTATTGCTACGAGTGCTCTCTTCCTCCTCCTCCACCAGGAACAGCACCTGGGTGAGTGACCTGTGTGGCCACACAGAACCCCTGCTTGGCAGGGGCTCACACTTGGTTTAGTGCCTTCTGTCACTGTCTTGACATTCTTCATTTTACCTTTGAACGTGTATTCTGTAAGTAAAGTCTTATGGGACAATGGAATGGGGACAAGAGCAGTGAGATACGTGTGCCCAATCGTGTACTTCCTACATGCACAGAATTCCTTTGGCCGGGGATGAGCTGGAGTTCAGAGAGATTCAAAGTGAGTATGAGATAAGCATCTTATGGTGACAACTCAGTAAAGGGGGTCCTGAGAGCCCCAAGAGGCCGTGCTTTCCATTTCAATTGTGTGGTACTAGCATGAAGCACTCCACCTGAAAGAGGCTCTTCTTGTGGACCAGGGTTTCCCAGGGGTCTTGAGGTGGAAGCAGACTGGAGCTAGACTGTGGGAGTAAACTCCATGTGTAAAGGCAGAGGAGGAGAGGCGAGGCAGTGTTTGGAAAGAGAGTGAGTGGTTCAGGAGAGTAAAGCTTTCCTGCAACTAGATGGGCCCATCTGGGGGTGATGGGAGACTGACACCCAAAGTGTGTTGCTTATGTCTACTCCATAATGACTTTTTGTTTGCTGTCACTGCAAAAAACCCTGCTTCATAAAGATAGGATGTTGGAAATGGAAATAGGCTTTTCAGTGCTTTTGTAGCAATCTCAGGATATTTCACATTGATTTTAGTCCAGACCCTAAAGAGATTTGAAGCGTTCTCAAACATACTTTTAAGGCCACCTCACTTGAAATCTTAAGCCATGATCCTCTTCTAGCATGGACAAAGTTGATTCACCTGGCTTATTCACAAATGGCTCATGCATCCATTCCTTCCCAGTTCAGGGATATTTTGTGGTCGGGAAGTAATGCTCAAAATCTTTTGAAGGCTGAGATAGGTGATCATGCCCCAGCTGGGAGAAAGAAGACCCAGACTCAGTCTCTTTCAAAATCTCTGCTAATGTCTGAAACACATCAAAAATCCTAGTGTTCACTCCTCGCCCCCAGAATTCCAGTTTGACTTTGAATGTAGCCACTTTATCTGCCAACTCGAACACAGTTGTTATTCTCCCCTGAAGTGACATATTGTGTTTGTTGAGTGGGCTAAATATATCACACAAGTAAGCAAATTTTGCAACCCATTCTGTGTCACTGAAATGTGCTACTAGTGGTGACTGTTTTTCTAAAAGAAATCTCTGTAGTGGCTCTTGTAACTCAAAAACTCTGGCCAATGATCTACCTTTAGAGAGTCATCTCACTCCTCTGTATAAGAGAAATGTGTGCTCTGCATTCATCTCCTCACAGAGCTGAGCAAACAGGTTAAGGGCATGTACTTTAATGTGGCTGATAATCACATCTTACAAAACATTGTTAAATTCAGGTGATGTTTTTTGGCTAGCCAGCATTTTTCTATGGATGACACAGTGCATAGACTCACATTCAGAAGCAATCTCTTTGAACCAAGTAGTGAAACCAGAAAGCAGTCCAGTCATGGTAGCCGCTCCATAGTTGCATATCTGACACAAAATAACCAATTCAGTTTTCCTGATATGTAATCATTCAAAGACTTGAATAGTTCTTCAGCTGTGGTATTGGTTGGCAACAAAAGTGCACATATCCTCATGCACATCTGAAAAATATATCGCATAAATATTGTTGCCTTGTCAACATTGGTATACTTGTCAACCTGGATTATGTACCATGACTCATCAATCTTCTGCTCTAACAATTGTGCCCCAATATCCTCTGCTAGTTCAATAATTCCTCTAGTTATGGTACTAGTCAAAAGAGGAACACATGCCACCTTTTGAGCTACAGCTTCTCCTAAAAGTTCATTACAGATATCCTCAGCAGCAGTCAGGATCAGCTCTTCACCAATAGTAAAGGGCTTCTTAGCTTTAGCAATGTGGTTAACTGCTGAAAATGATGCTCTCAGTACAGATACATTTGATGAAATGATGGCCTTCAATAACTGCTTCGGTTCTTCGTGTTGGCATTTTTTTCTTTGAACAATTCCAAAGGCCGTTCTTTTAATGCAGCGTGCTTAGTCTCTATGTGACGAAACAATTTGGAAGACTTCATGGTTTTATTGGCTAGCTGGTCACCACATGTTATACAAAGTGGGCTTTGAGAATGCGAATCACCTATTGCAATAAACCCATAATGTAAGTAGGACTCTTGGTATTTTCTTTTAAATGCAGCTTTCTTTTTGCTGGCAGTCTTAGAGTCTTCTACTGTCTCATCATTGAGTTTTTCCCCTTTTTCAAAGAA
Organism: Carlito syrichta; assembly: GCF_000164805.1. Taxonomy (NCBI): domain Eukaryota; kingdom Metazoa; phylum Chordata; class Mammalia; order Primates; family Tarsiidae; genus Carlito; species Carlito syrichta. The sequence goes on from NW_007245964.1 coordinate 272,926, forward strand.
GCTCTCCAGTGACGTTTGTTTCTTACTCATTTTGGCTAGGGTTGATTTGTGGCCAAAACTGTGACTGAGACAAGTGTACACTATGGAAAAGAGGCATGGATGGAAGTGGCAAATAAAATAATGGGCAGACCACACACAGACTAAAATAAGTGTCAGATTCTGATTCTGCTACCAGATGCAGCTGTACAATTGAAGTACATTAACTCACTTGCCACTCACTGATAGGGTTCTGATATGAGTCTGCAAGCAGTTGATTTATTATGGTCTCTGTGCAGTCAAACCTCACTGTTCATGTTAATCTGTATTTGCAGCTGCTCCCCAGAGCTAGTATCACTGCCTCAGCCCCACCTGAGATTATCAGGCATTAGAGTCTCCCAAGGAGCATACAACCTAGATCCCTCACATGTGCAGTTAACTGTAGGGGCCACGCTTCTATGAGAATCTAACACCACTGCTGATCTGACAGGAGGCAGAGCTCAGGCAGTAATGCAAGTGATGGGCAGTGTCTGTAAATACAGATGAAGCTTCGCTTGCTCACCTGCTGCTCGAGCACCTCCTGCTATGCAGCGTGGTTCCTAAAAGGCCACAAACCAGTACTGGTCCTTAGCCTAGGGGTTATGAGGGCACCCCTGAGTTAATACATAATTTTGTGCTAAATTAAGAGCTGCCTCATACTTCAGGACACACCAATAGGAATAGACAACCAAGCAAAATTAATGAGAAAAAAAGTTGTGAAAACACTCTTCATGTAAATGTTTAAACAAATTGCAAAGAAATAGTTGCTACTTTATTTTAGTGCCAGAACACCCTAATTCAGTTCACAGATCATCTTTGTCAGAAAACCCTGCCATAATGTAATATGCTACCAGTATGCCAATGTCTTGGCATCTAAGCATTGTCTCCCAGACTACCTCTTGCCATTCACTGGCTGCAGCTCAAAAATCTTTCAGCAGACAGTGTGCCTTATTTCATAGTTTTAGAAAAGGGATCTTTGTCATGACACCTCCTTATGTTCTCTACATCTAGCACCAGGCCCTGTCCACTGCCACCCTGGATAAATGCAGCAAGCAAAATGAATGAGACCATCTAACTGGATGTGTTCAGTATCCAACCAATTATGTAGTCTCTCATGGATAAGATGGTGTGAGCAGGACTCTCAGATGATAAAGGTGAAATGCGGTAGTGAGGACCAGCCAAAGGGTGACATGGCAAAAACAAACAACATGAGCTGAAATGGAGCTTTATAAAGCTTGATTGCAAGTTGGATGCAGCAGTTGTTGATGTGTGCTCTGCCACAGCATATATCACAATCACAAGGTTATACCCACAGGTCTGATGTGGACGCTGCTGAGGACGGCTTCTGGGTGGGCTATGTCAGCAGAAGAGAGTATATTTGATAGTATCAACCACCGCACGGAATTCTGTAAGGAAAAAAATTCCCAGGCCTCAGAACACAATGCAGGGTGCAGGGAGGACATAGGTTCTCAGACATTGTTTCAGTTTCTTGACTGAGTACACTGTAGTCCAAAGCAGCTTTATACAAAATTAAATTAACATTAAAAACTACCTTTATGTAAAAATGAATAAACAGCAACAACTTACAAAGGTGTATTCTTTCAGACTTGGACTAATACAGTCGCCACAAATTTAAAATGAATTAAAATTCCATTCCACAGTTTCTCTAGCCACACTGCAAGTGTTCAGTAATCACATATGTCTGGTGGCTACCATATTGGATAGTCATATATAGAATGTTTCCATCATCATAGAAAGTTCCACTGGGCAGCCCTTTCTTAGAGCATGCATGGCTTGTTTTTACATTACAATTTTCAGAATAATTCTGCTGAAAAGCCTTTTTAGATTACACTTTATTCAACAAAGAACAGGGATATTTACCTAATCTTAAGATACTTTTTTTCCTAAAACACAGCATCCATTTCATATATATATATATATATATATATATTTTTTTTTTTTTTTTTTTTTTTTTT